>NC_057799.1:590459684-590716976 GCF_018294505.1 Triticum aestivum | reverse complement strand
GGCTACGGTCGAAGCGAAATTATTCTTCGGGAGGTCAAGAAATAATATCAGCAGTGGTTTATATATACAAGATTCACACGGCCAAAAGAGATTCAGGTCCTGGCATGAAACAGCGATGAAAGCTCATGCTTTTGTAGCAAAAATGGCTATGTGCAGGACAAGTTTTTAGTTGGATAAAAATAATGCATGAACACCCATCTAGAGTCTATACCATGTACTTGCTGGTATATATTTTCTCAAAAGTCAAGCTTCATCAACTTTGACCAAATTTATAGAAACAATTATCTACATCTATGATACCAAATAAATATCATTAGATACATCATGAGACATACGTTTATATTACATTTATTTGATATTTTTAAAGATGATAATTTTCTCAGTAACATTGCTCAAACTTTACAAGGTATGACTTCTGAAAGAAAAAAACACTTTGCGCACTACATTATGAAATGAAAAAGGTTGGCGGGTAAGTGTATGCACATATGCGCTTCACGAGAAAAAATCTAATTGATGCAGCTATAGTAGTAAATGGAATTGTGAGAAATAATACTGCCTCCGTCGGAAATTAGTTGACGTTTAAACGGATATATCTCGGTACATGGTCTAATATTCCACTCAAATTTGCTAGCACACTCACTTGAAAGGTAGAAAATATCAAGTTCTACAAAAAGCATACATGGAAAGTTTATATTTAAATGCTATGATTTTGGTTGACGAATTGTCTTGGTTCTGCTTCACTTATTCTTATTATGAGTTGCTTTCAAAAAAACAGATATGAAGACCCGAAAAGATTGCCTTATCAAACAAGTAAAATATAAAAGCTAGTTGTAAAAATCAGATTACCATAGTCTGTTTGGATTCGAAATGCAACACATATAAGCATGTTATTGTAGATTGATTACTCAAAACCACATCACAGGAACATATAACATTTTACCTCAGCTTCTGGATTTATTCTTACACAATAAGAAACTTATAGTCTAGTTATTCATAGTGCACCCAAACTATGAAATTTAGGTAATCCCAACAAGCTGAACCCACACGGGCAGGCAGAGATGGCCATGGGCCCATATGTCACCCTCCTATTCTTCCCTCTCTGTTCATTATTTTGTCCTCCTATGGCCTCTCCCTCTCTGCGCGTGCTCTGCCACATACTAGGGTATTGATGGTGAGATTGAATAAGTATCGGTGGTGCATCCGCACGAAATATTTGGACTAGAAATCATCTTACACTAGAGATCTTCGCGAGCGCTTCTACTCAGCGCGATGTGATGCTCTCTAATATCAAGGGTTGAAGCGAGAGAGGAAGGACGAAACGAGGAAGAAGAAGAGAAAGGGGAATAAGATGAGGATGCTTGGGTGGGGTTCCCATGTCCACATGAGCATGCTCAACCATATGAACATCCAAGTTGCCACTTGCGTGTGGGCCCAAGCTATCAGGTCTGCCCTCTTTCTTTAAGGGGTATCTATTTGCTCTGAGGAGGTCGTAGATTTGGGCGACAACATTTTTTTGTGTGCAAGGTAAAATGTAGAGGCATAGAAATCGTTGCAAGAAATAGTTTATCCTATTTCGGAAGGAAACATCAAAAAGTTCTAATGGTAGGTGAGGTAGGAATGTGAGAGTTAAGCCCCGGGGTCGAGCTGCTTTTTAGGTCATGGACTCACGTAGTTGCTCGACTTGTATTTTACCTTGGTTCCTATTTTCATTCCTCCTGCGCTGCAGGAGGCTTAGGTCGCTCGCCTTCTTCTGAATCTCGTTTGATGGTTGTGGGCGTCTAGTTGGTACTTATTCTAATTTATGCTGTCATCACCTAGCTCGGGGCTGAGGCAGTCACATTCCAACGCGTGCTCCAGGGAGGCTTTCGTTGTGATCACGCCCCATGGTCCCGGTAGTTTTATCATCATGTAATTATAGTTTGGGATCAGCATGAACTGCGCCAGGAGAAGTCATTCTAGGAGGGCGTTGTAGAACTTCGAAAGTGCAAACTTCTCGTCTGAAGTCCCCCCCTTATACGAACACCACTAGTAGTGTGATCTATGTCAGTCGTGCATATGTCAGCCCTGGGTTGATCCCATGGAATGTTTTCAAACTTTTCTCGTCTCCTCCCTCAGGCTTTGCATTTGATCTAGCGTCTTTGTGCTGATGACGCTTAGAGAGCTCCCTGTGGTCGATGAGCACCCTATGGACCTTCATGCTTCCGGTGACGGGTAAGATCACCAGTGGTAACTGTCCAGGATAGGGAAAACTTGTTAAGTAGTCTTTCTCGCTGTAGGTGATGGGGCTGTCGACCCTACACAACATTGCCGTGGGAGCCCTCTGTTGGGAAACGTAGTAATTTAAAAAAAATCCTATGATTACGCAAGATCTATCTAGGAGATGCATAGCAACGAGAGGGGAGAGTGTGTCCATGTACCCTCGTAGACCAAAAGCGGAAGCGTTTAGTAACGCGGTTGATGTAGTCGAACGTCTTCACGATCCAACCGATCCAAGTACCGAACGTACGGCACCTCCGTGTTCTGCACACGTTCAGCACGATGATATCCCTCGAGCTCTTGATCCAGTTGAGGACGAGGGAGAGTTCCGTCAGCACGACGGCGTGGTGACGGTGATGATGAAGTTACCGGCGCAGGGCTTCGCCTAAGCACTACGACGATATGACCGAGGTGGTAAACTGTGGAGGGGGGCACCGCACACGGCTAAGAGAAGACTTGTTGTGCTTTGGGGTGCTCCTTGCCCCTGTATATAAAGGAGGGAGAGGAGGAGGCCGCCCCCCTAGGGACGCCAAGTGTGGGGAGTCCTACTAAGACTCCCTAGTCCTAGTAGGATTCCCCTCTCTTTTTCCCTTTTCCGGAGTAGCAAAGGGGGGAAGAGAGAAGGAGTAGGAGAGGAAAAGGGGGGCGCCGACCCCACCCCTTGTCTAATTCGGATTGGCAAGGGGGGGGCACAGGCGGAGCTCCCGGTAGGGCGAGGTTGGGCGCTCGCCCTACCTTGATTTTTAGCGTTTCTGTTTTGTGTATATACGTATATACAACGTGATCGATCGCTAAAAATAGAACGGCTTAAAATTCAGCGTGAAACGTTTTGTTGGGACGTGATTACCCAACCAACTGGGCCGTAGCGGGCTTGGCTATCTGACGCGCGCGCGTTGGAGCGGCCGGTTTCAGACAGCGTCAAAACTTTTCTGTTTAAGTAATTGAGGGGAGAAGGTTTGGCGCACCGGTCCCCTACCCGTTAAAATCAGGGGGGCTGAAAAGATTAGGATCGAGCGTTGTAGCGCTCGGGCGCGTAGGAGTAAAAACTCCGTAAGCAGATCCCGAGGTCTCGCTTCCACGAACCCCTAGCAGAAAAAAAGGGGCGAGCTCGCACGTGCACGGCCTCCAACCAAGCGCGCGCGTGAGGCCAACGGCCCAGCAGGAGCGCGCACGCAGAAGTGGTCGTGTACTCACGTTTCCGGCTGTACGCGTGAGGCATGTGGCCAGTAGAAGACCATGAACGGGACGGGAAGGACTAGCAAATATGATGGACATAGGTAATTTGGTTTTGCATTTTAGTGTCATCTTTCTAGATAATGGTTTGACAATCTACATATAGTGATTAGTGGCATTTTTTGTGATGAATTGCATATTTGAAAATAAAATTTTCTGGTAGTTGTTAGCCGCATCAAAAAATATACTCCCTCTGTTCTTAAATATAAGAGATTTGGATTTTTTTTTAATACATACTTCCTCTGTCTCAAAATATAAGAACGTTTTTTACACTAGCATAATATAAAAAACGTTCTTATATTTTGGGACGGAGGGAGTAGTATATAGGGACTAAAATGTGTGAACAAACACACTAAAATATGTCTATATACATCCAATTCAGAAAAAATCTACTACAACATCTAATATTTGTGAACGGATGGAGTATATGCTTAAGAGTTCGCCCCACCTCAAAAAAAATTCGTCCTCCGCCACTGAGGGGGGGTGCGCGCCACCTCCTATGGCCGGCCCTCTCTCCTCCACTAAGGCCCATGTTGGCCCATTACTTTCTCGGGGGGGGGGGGTGTGTTCCGGTAACCCCCGGTACTCCGAAACTCCCCGAAACCATTCCGGTGTCTGAATGTAACCTTTCAATATATCGATTTTTACCTCTCGACCATTTCGAGACTCCTCTCATGTCCCTGATCTCATCCGGGACTCCGAACAAACTTCGGTCATCAAAATCACATAACTCATAATACAAATCGCCATCGAACATTAAGCATGCGGACCCTATGGGTTCGAGAACTATGTAGACATGACCGAGACACATCTCCGGTCAATAACCAATAGCGGAACCTGGATGCTCATATTGGTTCCTACGTATTCTACGAAACTCTTTATCGGTCAAACCGCATAACAACATACGTCATTCCCTTTGTCATCGGTATGTTACTTGCCCGAGATTCGATCGTTGGTATCATCATACCTAGTTCAATCTCGTTACCGGCAAGTCTCTTTACTCATTCCGTAATGCATTATCCCGAACTAACTCATTAGTCACATTGCTTGCAAGGCTTATAGTGATGTGCATTACTGAGAGGGCCCAGAGATACCTCTCCGATACTCGGAGTGACAAATCCTAATCTTGATCTATGCCAACTCAACAAACACCATCGGAGACACCTGTAGAGCATCTTTATAATCACCCAGTTACGTTGTGACGTTTGATAGCACACAAGGTGTTCCTCTGGTATTCGGGAGTTGCATAATCTCATAGTCAGAGGAACATGTACAAGTCATGAAGAAAGCAATAGCAGTAAAACTAAACGCCCATTCCGTTAGCTTAGCACTTGATCGTTTAGTATGTTGCTATTGCTTTCTTCATGACTTATACATGTTCCTATGACTATGAGATTATGCAACTCCCGTTTACCGTAGGAACACTTTGTGTGCTACCAAACGTCACAACGTAACTAGGTGATTATAAAGGTGCTCTACAGGTGTCTCCGAAGGTACTTGTTGGGTTGGCGTATTTCGAGATTAGGATTTGTCACTCCGATTGTCGGAGAGGTATCTCTGGGCCCACTCAGTAATGCAAATCACTATAAGCCTTGCAAGCATTGTAACTAATGAGTTAGTTCCGGGATGATGTATTACGGAACGAGTAACGAGACTTGCCGGTAACGAGATTGAACTAGGTATTGAGATACCGACGATCGAATCTCGGGCAAGTAACATGCTGATGACAAAGGGAACAACATATGTTGTTATGCGGTCTGACCGATAAAGATCTTCATAGAATATGTAGGAACCAATATGGGCATCCAGGTCCCGCTATTGGTTATTGACCAGAGAGGTGTCTCGGTCATGTCTACATAGTTCTCGAACCCGTAGGGTCCGCACGCTTAACGTTCGTTGACGATATAGTACTATGAGTTATGTATGTTGGTGACCGAATGTTGTTCGGAGTTTTGGATGAGATCACGGATATGACGAGGAACTCCGGAATGGTCCGGAAGTAAAGATTGATATGTGGATAGTAGTGTTTGATCTCTGGAAAGGTTCCGGAATCCATTGGAAGGGGTTCCGGATGTTTCCCGAAATGTTTGGGCACGAGAACACTTTATCTGGGCCAAAGGGGAAAGCCCACGAGGTTTTTGGAAAGCGCAAAAGGAAGTTTTGCGGAGTCCAGGGGCCAGACGCCAGGGTCCCTGGCGTCTGGGTCTAGACGCCGGGAACCCTGGCGTCTGGCCCTGGAGTCCGAGAAGGACTCTTGCCTTTCGGGTGAAACCGACTTTGTGGAGGCCTTTACTCCAAGTTTCGACCCCAAGGCTCAACATATAAATAGAGGGGTAGGGCTAGCACCCAAGACAGATCAAGAAACACCAAGCCGTGTGCCGGCAACCCCGTCCCCTCTAGTTTATCCTCCGTCATAGTTTTCGTAGTGCTTAGGCGAAGCCCTGCGGAGATTGTTCTTCACCAACACCGTCACCACGCCGTCGTGCTGCCGGAACTCATCTACTACTTCGCCCCTCTTGCTGGATCGAGAAGGCGGGGACGTCATCGAGCTGAACGTGTGCAGAACTCGGAGGTGCCGTGCTTTCGGTACTTGGATCGGTCGGATCGTGTACGACTACATCAACTGCGTTGATATAACGCTTCCGCTTACGGTCTACGAGGGTATGCAGACAACACTCTTCCCTCTCGTTGCTATGCATCACCATGATCTTGCGTGTGCGTAGGAATTTTTTTGAAATTACTACGTTCCCCAACAGTGGTATCAGAGCTTGGTTTTATGCGTAGATGTCATATGCACGAGTAGAACACAAGTGAGTTGTGGGCGATATAAGTCATACTGCTTACTAGCATGTCATACTTTGGTTCGGCGGTATTGTTGGATGAGCGGCCTGGGCCGACATTACGCGTACGCTTACGCGAGACTGGTTCTACCGACGTGCTTTGCACACAGGTGGCTGGCGGGTGTCAGTTTCTCCAACTTTAGTTGAACCGAGTGTGGCTACGCCCGGTCCTTGAGAAGGTTAAAACAACACTAACTTGACGAACTATCGTTGTGGTTTTGATGCGTAGGTAAGAACGGTTCTTGCTCAGCCCGTAGCAGCCACGTAAAACTTGCAACAACAAAGTAGAGGACGTCTAACTTGTTTTTGCAGGGCATGTTGTGATGTGATATGGTCAAGACATGATGCTATATTTTATTGTATGAGATGATCATGTTTTGTAACCGAGTTATCGGCAACTGGCAGGAGCCATATGGTTGTCGCTTTATTGTATGCAATGCAATCGTCCTGTAATGCTTTACTTTATCACTAAGCGGTAGCGATAGTCGTAGAAGCATAAGATTGGCTTGACGACAACGATGCTACGATGAAGATCAAGGTGTCGCGCCGGTGACGATGGTGATCATGACGGTGCTTCGGAGGTGGAGATCACAAGCACAAGATGATGGTGGCCATATCATTTCACTTATATTGATTGCATGTGATGTTTATCCTTTATGCATCTTATCTTGCTTTGATTGACGGTAGCATTATAAGATGATCTCTCACTAAATTTCAAGATAAAAGTGTTCTCCCTGAGTATGCACCGTTGCCAAAGTTCGTCGTGCCCAGACACCACGTGATGATTGGGCGTGATAAGCTCTACGGCCATCTACAACGGATGCAAGCCAGTTTTGCACACGCAGAATACTCAGGTTAAACTTGACGAGCCTAGCATATGCAGATATGGCCTCGGAACACTGAGACCGAAAGGTCGAGCGTGAATCATATAGTAGATATGATCAACATAATGATGTTCACCATTGAAAAGCTACTCCATTTCACGTGATGATCGGTTATGGTTTAGTTGATTTGGATCACGTGATCACTTAGAGGATTAGAGGGATGTCTATCTAAGTGGGAGTTCTTAAGTAATATGATTAATTGAACTTTAATTTATCATGAACTTAGTCCTGGTAGTATTAGCATATCTATGTTGTAGATCAATAGCTCGCGTTTAGCTCCCCTGTTTTATTTTTTGATATGTTCCTAGATTAAACTAAGTTGAAAAATGTTAGTAGCAATGATGCGGATTGGATCCGTGATCTGAGGATTATCCTCGTTGCTGCACAGAAGAATTATGTCCTTGATGCACCGCTAGGTGACAGAACTATTGCAGGAGCAGATGCAGACGTTATGAACGTTTGACAAAAGCTCGGTATGATGAATACTTGATAGTTTAGTGCACCATGCTTTACGGCTTAGAACCGGGACTTCAAAAATGTTTTGAAACGCCACGGAACATATAAGATGTTCCAAGAGTTGAAATTGGTATTTCATACTCATGCCCGTGTTGAGAGGTATGAGACCTCTGACACCTGACAGTACTTTGCCTAAAAGATGTTCCAATCAGTGAGCATGTGCTCAGAATGTCTGAGTACTACAATCACTTGAATCAAGTGGGAGTTAGTCTTCCAGATAAGATAGTAATTGACAGAGTTCTCTAGTCACTATCACCAAGTTACTAGAACTTCGTGATGAACTATAATATGCAAGGGATAACGGAAATGATTCCCAAGCTCTTCGTGATGCTGAAATCGACGAAGAAATCAAGAAAAACATCAAGTGTTGATGGTTGACAAGACAACTAGTTTCAAGAAAAGGGCAAAGGGAAGAAGGGGAACTTCAAGAAGAACGGCAAGCGAGTTGTTGCTCAAGTGAAGAAGCCCAAGTCTGGACCTAAGCCTGAGACTGAGTGCTTCTACTGCAAAGGAACTGGTCACTGGAAGCGGAACTGCCCCAAGTATTTGGCGGATAAGAAGGATGGCAAAGTGAACAAAGGTATATTTGATATACATGATATTGATGTGTACTTTAGTAGTGTTTATAGCAACCCTCAGTATTTAATACTAGTTCAGTTGCTAAGATTAGTAACTCGACGGGAGTTGCAGAATAAACATAGACTAGTTAAGGGTGAAGTGACGATGTGTGTTGGAAGTGGTTCCAAGATTGATATGATCATCATCGCAGACTCCCTATACTTTCGGGATTAGTATTGAACCTAAATAAGTGTTATTTGGTGTTTGCGTTGAGCATGAATATGATTTGATCATGTTTATTGCAATCCGGTTATCCATTTAAGTTAGAGAACAATTGTTGTTCTGTTTACATGAATAAAAACCTTCTATGGTCATACACACCAACGAAAATGGTTTGTTGGATCTCGATTGTAATGATACACATATTCATAATATTGAAGCCAAAAGATGCAAAGTTAATAATGATAGTGCAACTTATTTGTGGCACTGCCATTTAGGTCATATTGGTGTAAAGCGCATGAAGAAACTCCACGCTGATGGGATTTTGGAATCAATTGATTATGAATCACTTGATGCCTGCGAACCATGCCTTATGGGCAAGATGACTAAAAACTCCGTTCTCCGAAACAATGGAGCAAGCAACTGACTTATTGGAAATAATACATACTGATGTATACAATCGGATGAGTGTTGAGGCTCACGGCAAGTATCATTATTTTCTGACCTTCACAGATGATTTGAGCAGATATGAGTATATCTACTTGATAAAACACGAGTCTGAAACATTTGAAAAGTTCAAAGAATTTTAGAGTGAAGTGGAGAATCATCGTAAACAAGAAAATAAAAGTTTCTACGATATGATCGCAGAGGAAAAATATTTGAGTTACGAGTTTGGCCTTCAATTAAAACAATGTGGAATAGTTTCACAAACTCATGCCACCTGGAACACCACAACATAATGGTGTGTCCGAACGTTATAACCGTACTTTATTGGATATAGTGCAATCTATGATGTTTCTTACCGATTTACCACTATCGTTTTGGGGTTATGCATTAGAGACAGCTGCATTCACATTAAAAAGGGCACCATCTAAATCCGTTGAGACAACACCGTATGAACTGTGGTTTAGCAAGAAACCTAAGCTGTCGCTTCTTAAAGTTTGGGGTTGCGATGCTTATGTGAAAAGTTTCATCCTGATAAGCTCAAACCCAAATCAGAAAAGTGCGTCTTCATAGGATACCCAAAAGTTACTGTTGGGTACACCTTCTATCACAGATCCGAAGGCAAGATATTCGTTGCTAAGAATGGATCCTTTCTAGAAAAGGAGTTTCTCTCGAAAGAAGTGAGTGGGAGGAAAGTAGAACTTGATGAGGTAACTGTACCTGCTCCCTTATTGGAAAGTAGTTCATCGCAGAAATCTGTTCCTGTGACTACTACACCAATTAGTGAGGAAGCTAATGATGATGATCATGTAACTTCAGATCAAGTTACTATCGAACCTCGTAGGTAAACCAGAGTGAGATCCGCACCAGAGTGGTACGGTAATCCTGTTCTGGAGGTCATGTTACTTGACCATGACGAACCTATGAACTATGAGGAAGCGATGATGAGCCCAGATTCCGCAAAATGGCTTGAGGCCGTGAAATCTGAGATGAGATCCATGTATGAGAACAAAGTATGGACTTTGATTGACTTGCCCAATGATCTGCAAGCCATAGAAAATAAATGGATCTTCAAGACGAAGACGGACGCTGATAGTAGTGTTACTATCTACAAAGCTAAACTTGTCGAAAAAGGTTTTTGACAAAGTTCAAGGTGTTGACTACGATGAGATTTTCTCACTCGCAGCGATGCTTAAGTCTGTCCGAATCATGTTAGCAAATTGTCACATTTTATGAAATCTGGCAAATGGATGTCAAAACTACATTCCTTAATGGATTACTTAAAGAAGAGTTGTATATGATGCAACCAGAAGGTTTTGTCAATCCTAAAGGTGCTAACAAAATGTGCAAGCTCCAGCGATCCATCTATGGACTGGTGCAAGCATCTCGGAGTTGGAATATACGCTTTGATGAGTTGATCAAAGCATATAGTTTTATATAGACTTGCGGTGAAGCCGGTATTTACAAGAAAGTGAGTGGGAGCACTACAACATTTCTGATAAGTATATGTGAATAACATATTGTTGATCGGAAATAATGTAGAATTATTCTGCAAAGCATAAAGGAGTGTTTGAAAGGAGTTTCTCAAAGAAAGACCTCGGTGAAGCTGCTTACATATTGAGCATCAAGATCTATAGAGATAGATCAAAACGCTTGATAAGTTTTTTCAATGAGTACATACCTTGACAAGATTTTGAAGTAGTTCAAAATGGAACATTCAAAGAAAGAGTTCTTGCCTGTGTTACAAGGTGTGAAATTGAGTAAGACTCAAAGCCCGACCACGGCAGAAGATAGAAAGAAAATGAAAGTCATTCCCTATGCCTCAGCCATAGGTTCTATAAAGTATGCCATGCTATGTACCAGATCTATTGTATACCCTACACTGATTTTGGCAAGGAAGTACAATAGTGATCTAGGAGTAGATCACTGGACAGCGGTCAAAATTATCCTTAGTGGAATAAAGGATATGTTTCTCGATTATGGAGGTGACAAAAGGATCGTCGTAAAAGGGTTACGTCGATACAAGTTTTGGCACTGATCCAGATGACTCTAAGTCTTCATCTGGATACATATTGAAAGTGGGAGCAATTAGCTAAAGTAGCTCCGTGCAGAGCATTGTAGACATAGAAATTTGCAAAATACATACGGATCTGAATATGGCAGACCCGTTGACTAAACTTCTCTCACAAGCAAAACATGATCACACCTTGGTACTCTTTGGGTGATTATTGACTCTAGTAAACCCTTTGGGTGTTGGTCACATGACGATGTAAACTATGGGTGTTAATCACATGGTGATGTGAACTATTGATGTTAAATCATATGGCGATGTGATCTAGATTATTGACTCTAGTGCAAGAGGGATACTGAAGGAAATATGCCCTAGAGGCAATAATAAAGTTATTATTTATTTCCTTATTTCATGATAAATGTTTATCATTCATGCTAGAATTGTATTAACCGGAAACATAATACTTGTGTGAATACATAGACAAACAGAGTGTCACTAGTATGCCTCTACTTGACTAGCTCGTTGATCAAAGATGGTTATGTTTCCTAGCCATTGACATGAGTTGTCATTTGATTAACGGGATCACATCATTAGGAGAATGACATGATTGACTTGACCCATTCCGTTAGCTTAGCACTCGATCGTTTAGTATGTTGCTATTGCTTTCTTCATGACTTATACATGTTCCTATGACTATGAGATTATGCAACTCCCGTTTACCGGAGGAACACTTTGTGTGCTACCAAACGTCACAACGTAACTGGGTGATTATAAAGGTGCTCTACAGGTGTCTCCGAAGGTACTTGTTGGGTTGGCGTATTTCGAGATTAGGATTTGTCACTCCGATTGTCGGAGAGGTATCTCTGGGCCCACTCAGTAATGCAAATCATTATAAGCCTTGCAAGCATTGTAACTAATGAGTTAGTTGCGGGATGATGTATTACGGAACGAGTAAAGAGACTTGCCGGTAACAAGACTGAAGTAGGTATTGAGATACCGACGATCGAATCTCGGGCAAGTAACATACCGATGACAAAGGGAACAACGTATGTTGTTATGCGGTCTGACCGATAAAGATCTTCGTAGAATATGTAGGAGCCAATATGGGCATCCAGGTCCCGCTATTGGTTATTGACCAGAGAGGTGTCTCGGTCATGTCTACATAGTTCTCGAACCCGTAGGGTCCGCACGCTTAACGTTCGTTGACGATATAGTACTATGAGTTATGTATGTTGGTGACCGAATGTTGTTCGGAGTTTTGGATGAGATCATGGATATGACGAGGAACTCCGGAATGGTCCGGAAGTAAAGATTGATATGTGGATAGTAGTGTTTGATCTCCGGAAAGGTTCCGGAATCCATCGGAAGGGGTTCCGGATGTTTCCCGAAATGTTTGGGCACGAGAACACTTTATATGGGCCAATGGGGAAAGCCCACGAGGTTTTTGGAAAGCGCAAAAGGAAGTTTTGCGGAGTCCAGGGGCCAGACGCCAGGGTCCCTGGCATCTGGGTCCAGACGCCGGGAACCCTGGCGTCTGGCCCTGGAGTCCGAGAAGGACTCTTGCCTTTCGGGTGAAACCAACTTTGTGGAGGCTTTTACTCCAAGTTTCGACCCCAAGGCTCAACATATAAATAGAGGGGTAGGGCTAGCACCCAAGACAGATCAAGAAACACCAAGCCGTGTGCCGGCAACCCCGTCCCCTCTAGTTTATCCTCCGTCATAGTTTTCGTAGTGCTTAGGCGAAGCCCTGCGGAGATTGTTCTTCACCAACACTGTCACCACGCCGTCGTGCTGCCGGAACTCATCTACTACATTGCCCCTCTTGCTGGATCGAGAAGGCGGGGACATCATCGAGCTGAACGTTTGCATAACTCGGAGGTGCCGTGCTTTTAGTACTTGGATCAGTCGGATCGTGAAGACGTACGACTACATCAACTGCGTTGATATAACGCTTCCGCTTACGGTCTACAAGGGTACGTAGACAACACTCTCCCCTCTCGTTGCTATGCATCACCATGATCTTGCGTGTGCGTAGGAATTTTTTTGAAATTACTACGTTCCCCAACACTTCTAGCAAGAACCGTTCTTACCTACGCATCAAAACCACAACAATTTTCCGTCAAGTGTGCTGTTTTAACCTTCAACAAGGACCGGCCGTAGTCAAACTCGATTCAACTAAAGTTGGAGAAACAGACACCTGCCAGCCACCTGTGTGCGAAGCACGTCGGTAGAACCAGTCTCATGAACACGGTCATGTAATGTCGGTCCGGGTCGCTTCATCCAACAATATCGCCGAATCAAAGTAAGACGTTGGTGGTAAGCAGTATGACTATTATCGCCCACAACTCTTTGTGTTCTACTCGTGCATATAACATCTACGCATAGACCTGGCTCGGATGCCACTGTTGGGAAATGTAGTAATTCAAAAAATTCCTACGATAACGCAAGATCTATCTAGGAGATGCATAGCAATGAGAGGGCAGAGTGTGTCCACGTACCCTCGTAGACCGAAAGCGGAAGTCCAACCGATCCAAGTACCGAACGTACGGCACCTCCGTGTTCTGCACACGTTCAGCACGATGACGTCCCTCGATCTCTTGATCCAGTTGAGGACGAGGGAGAGTTCTATCAGCACGACGGCGTGGTGACGGTGATGATGAAGTTACCGGCGCAGGGCTTTGGCTAAGCACTACGACGATATGACCGAGGTGGTAAACTGTGGAGGGGGGCACCGCACACGGCTAAAAGAAGACTTGTTGTGCTTTGGGGTGCCCCCTGCCCCTGTATATAAAGGAGGGAGGAGGAGGAAGCCGGCCCCCTAGGGGCGCGCCAAGTGTGGGGATTCCTACTTGTTGGGGAACGTAGTAATTTCAAAAAAAATCCTACGCACACGCAAGATCATGGTGATGCATAGCAACGAGAGGGGAGAGTGTTGTCCACGTACCCTCGTAGACCGAAAGCGGAAGCGTTAGCACAACGCGGTTGATGTAGTCGTACGTCTTCATGATCCGACCGATCAACTACCGAACGCACGGCACCTCCGAGTTCAGCACACGTTCAGCCCAATGACGTCCCTCAAACTCCGATCCAACCGAGTGTTGAGGGAGAGTTTCGTCAGCACGACGGCGTGGTGACGATGATGATGTTCTACCGACGCAGGGCTTCGCCTAAGCACCACTACAGTATTATCGAGGTGGACTATGGTGGAGGGGGGCACCGCACACGGCTAAAAGATCAAATCAATTGTTGTGTCTCTACGGTGCCCCCTGCCCCGTATATAAAGGAGGAAGGGGGGAGGTGCGGCCGGCCAGGAGGAGGCGCGCCAGGAGGAGTCCTACTCCCACCGGGAGTAGGAATCCCTCCCTTCCTTGTTGGATTAGGAGAAGGGGGGAAAGAGGAGGGAGAGAGGAAGGAAAGGGGGGGCGCCGCCCCCCTCTCCTTGTCCTATTCGGACTAGAGGGGGAGGGGCGCGCGGCCCTGCCCTAGCCGCCTCTCCTCTTCTCCACTAAGGCCCACTATGGCCCATTAAACCCCCGGGGGGTTCCGCTAACCCCCGGTACTCCGGTAAAATCCCGATTTCACCCGGAACACTTCCAATATCCAAATATAGGCTTCCAATATATCAATCTTCATGTCTCGACCATTTTGAGACTCCTCATCATGTCCGTGATCACATCCGGGACTCCGAATAACCTTCGGTACATCAAAACACATAAACTCATAATATAACCGTCATCGAAACTTTAAGCGTGCGGACCCTACGGGTTCGAGAACTATGTAGACATGACCGAGACATGTCTCCGGTCAATAACCAATAGCGGAACCTGGATTCTCATATTGGCTCCCACATATTCTACGAAGATCTTTATCGGTCAGACCGCATAACAACATACGTTGTTCCCTTTGTCATCGGTATGTTACTTGCCCGAGATTCGATCGTCGGTATCTCAATACCTAGTTCAATCTCGTTACCGGCAAGTCTCTTTACTCGTTCCGTAATACATCATCCTGCAACTAACTCATTAGTTGCAATGCTTGCAAGGCTTAAGTGATGTGCATTACCGAGTGGGCCCAGAGATACCTCTCCGACAATCGGAGTGACAAATCCTAATCTCGAAATACGCCAACCCAACAAGTACCTTCGGAGACACCTGTAGAGCACCTTTATAATCACCCAGTTACGTTGTGACGTTTGGTAGCACACAAAGTGTTCCTCCGGAAATGGGAGTTGCATAATCTCATAGTCATAGGAACATGTATAAGTAATGAAGAAAGCAATAGCAACATACTAAACGATCGAGTGCTAAG
This sequence comes from Triticum aestivum, assembly GCF_018294505.1. Classification (NCBI taxonomy): domain Eukaryota; kingdom Viridiplantae; phylum Streptophyta; class Magnoliopsida; order Poales; family Poaceae; genus Triticum; species Triticum aestivum. The sequence continues at coordinate 590,701,707 of NC_057799.1, read as the reverse complement.
CTAACGGAATGGGTCAAGTCAATCACATCATTCTCCTAATGATGTGATCCCATTAATCAAATGAAAACTCATGTCAATGGCTAGGAAACATAACCATCTTTGATCAACGAGCTAGTCAAGTAGAGGCATACTAGTGACACTCTGTTTGTCTATGTATTCACACAAGTATTATGTTTCCGGTTAATACAATTCTAGCATGAATAATAAACATTTATCATGATATAAGGAAATAAATAATAACTTTATTATTGCCTCTAGGGCATATTTCCTTCAGTCTCCCACTTGCACTAGAGTCAATAATCTAGATTACACAGTAATGATTCTAACACCCATGGAGCCTTGGTGCTGATCATGTTTTGCTCGTGGAAGAGGCTTAGTCAACGGGTCTGCAATATTCAGATCCGTATGTATCTTGCAAATTTCTATGTCTCCCACCTGGACTAAATCCCGGATGGAATTGAAGCGTCTCTTGATGTGCTTGGTTCTCTGGTGAAATCTGGATTCCTTCGCCAAGGCAATTGCACCAGTATTGTCACAAAAGATTTTCATTGGACCCGATGCACTAGGTATGACACCTAGATCGGATATGAACTCCTTCATCCAAACTCCTTCATTTGCTGCTTCCGAAGCAGCTATGTACTCCGCTTCACACGTAGATCCCGCCATGACGCTTTGTTTAGAACTGCACCAACTGACAGCTCCACCGTTCAATGTAAGCACGTATCCGATTTGCGATTTAGAATCGTCCGGATCAATGTCAAAGCTTGCATCGACGTAACCAATTGCGACGAGCTCTTTGTCACCTCCATAAACGAGAAACATATCCTTAGTCCTTTTCAGGTATTTCAGGATGTTCTTGACCGCTGTCCAATGATTCACTCCTGGATTACTTTGGTACCTCCCTGCCAAACTTATAGCAAGGCACACATCAGGTCTGGTACACGGCATTGCATACATGATAGAGCCTATGGCTGAAGCATAGGGAACATCTTTCATCTTCTCTCTATCTTCTGCATTGGTCGGGCATTGAGTCTTACTCAACTTCACACCTTGTAACACAGGCAAGAACCCTTTCTTTGCTTGATCCATTTTGAACTTCTTCAAAACTCAAGGTATGTGCTTTGTGAAAGTCCAATTAAGCGTCTTGATCTATCTCTATAGATCTTGATGCCCAATATATAAGAAGCTTCACCGAGGTCCTTCATTCAAAAACTCTTATTCAAGTATCCCTTTATGCTATCCAGAAATTCTATATCATTTCCAATCAACAATATGTCATCCACATATAATATCAGAAATGCTACAGAGCTCCCACTCACTTTCTTGTAAATACAGGCTCCTCCAAAAGTCTGTATAAAACCAAATGCTTTGATCACACTATCAAAGCGTTTATTCCAACTCCGAGAGGCTTGCACCAGTCCATAAATGGATCGCTGTAGCTTGTACACTTTGTTAGCTCCTTTTGGATCGACAAAACCTTCTGGTTGCATCATATACAACTCTTCTTCCAGAAATCCATTCAGGAATGCAGTTTTGACATCCATTTGCCAAATTTCATAATCATAAAATGCGGCAATTGCTAACATGATTCGGACAGACTTAAGCATCGCTACGGGTGAGAAAGTCTCATCGTAGTCAATCCCTTGAACTTGTCGAAAACCTTTTGCAACAACTCGAGCTTTATAGACAGTAACATTACCGTCAACATCAGTCTTCTTCTTGAAGATCCATTTATTCTCAATGGCTTGCCGATCATCGGGCAAGTCAACCAAAGTCCATACTTTGTTCTCATACATGGATCCCATCTCAGATTTCATGGCTTCAAGCCATTTTGCGGAATCTGGGCTCACCATCGCTTCTTCATAATTCGTAGGTTCGTCATGGTCTAGTAACATAACCTCCAGAACAGGATTACCGTACCACTCTGGTGCGGATCTTACTCTGGTTGACCTACGAGGTTCAGTAACACAACTTGATCTGAAGTTCCATGATCATCATCATTAACTTCCTCACTAATTGGTATAGACGTCACAGGAACCGGTTTCTGTGATGAACTACTTTCCAATAAGGAAGCAGGTACGGTTACCTCATCAAGTTCTACTTTCCTCCCACTCACTTCTTTCGAGAGAAACTCCTTCTCTAGAAAGGATCCATTCTTAGCAACGAATGTCTTGCCTTCGGATCTGTGATAGAAGGTGTACCCAACAGTCTCCTTTGGGTATCCTATGAAGACACATTTCTCCGATTTGGGTTCGAGCTTATCAGGTTGAAGCTTTTTCACATAAGCGTCGCAGCCCCAAACTTTAAGAAACGACAACTTTGGTTTCTTGCCAAACCACAACTCATAAGGCGTCGTCTCAACGGATTTCGATGGTTCCCTATTTAACGTGAATGCAGCCATCTCTAAAGCATAACCCCAAAATGATAGCGGTAAATCAGTAAGAGACATCATAGATCGCACCATATCTAGTAAAGTATGATTACGACATTCGGACACACCATTACGCTGTGGTGTTCCGGGTGGCGTGAGTTGCGAAACTATTCCGCATTGTTTCAAATGTAGACCAAACTCGTAACTCAAATATTCTCCTCCACGATCAGATCGTAGAAACTTTATTTTCTTGTTATGATGGTTTTCAACTTCACTCTGAAATTCTTTGAACTTTTCAAATGTTTCAGACTTATGTTTCATTAAGTAGATATACCCATATCTGCTTAAATCATCTGTGAAGGTGAGAAAATAACGATACCCGCCGCGAGCCTCAACATTCATCGGACCACATACATCTGTATGTATGATTTCCAACAAATCTGTTGCTCGCCCCATAGTTCCGGAGAACGGCGTTTTAGTCATCTTGCCCATGAGGCATGGTTCGCAAGTACCAAGTGATTCATAATCAAGTGATTCCAAAAGTCCATCAGTATGGAGTTTCTTCATGCGCTTTACACCAATATGACCCAAACGGCAGTGCCACAAATAAGTTGCACTATCATTATCAACTCTGCATCTTTTGGTTTCAACATTATGAATATGTGTATTACTACTATCGAGATTCATCAAAAATAGACCACTCTTTAAGGGTGCATGACCATAAAAGATATTACTCATATAAATAGAACAACCATTATTCTCTGATTTAAATGAATAACCGTCTTGCATCAAACAAGATCCAGATATAATGTTCATGCTCAACGCTGGCACCAAATAACAATTATTTAGGTCTAATACTAATCCCGAAGGTAGATGTAGAGGTAGCGTGCCGACGGTGATCACATCGACTTTGGAACCGTTTCCCACGCGCATCGTCACCTCGTCCTTGGCCAGTGTTCGCTTAATCTGTAGTCCCTGTTTTGAGTTGCAAATATTAGCAACAGAACCAGTATCAAATACCCAGGTGCTACTGCGAGCTCTGGTAAGGTACATGTTGGGGATATTACCACTGGGCGTAAACCGGCCAGGAGAGGCCGGGTTAACCCCATAAGTAGTTCATGTGTATCTGAAGTCCATGAAGACAGACGGTGACGCTTTATGAAGGCCCAGGGCCCAAAGCCGGTTTAAGGCCCGTAGACATAAACCGGCATTGATATGTAAACTTGTGTTGTAAGATAGAAGTAGCAGAGACCGAGCCGGCCTCGGGATTCTGTAAACCGACGGGCGTCAACCCATGTATATAAGGGGACGACCCGGCGGCGGTTCAAGGAGAACAGACAACAACTCGAGACTCAGGCAAAGCGTATTTGCTCCCTGGTCATCGAAACCCCAGTAATTCCATCACAACTAGATGTAGGCTTTTACCTTCATCGTAAGGGGCCGAACTAGTATAAAACTCTCTTGCGTCCCTTGTCCGCTTTAACCCCTTTAAGTTAACCCGTAGCGATGGCTCCATGACTAAGTCCTTTCTCTAGGACATCTGCCGTGACAAAACCACGACAGTTGGCGCCCACTTTGGGGCTATCGCACGATGGTTTCAAGTTCTTGGAGGGCAACTTCGAAGGACTCAAGGGTTACGCTGTGGGCCGGATGACCAAGAGTCATCGCGGCAAGCTCTACATCGACGATGCAGGCTGGGGCCCCAAGGTCGGCTCAATCGAGTACGGGTACCGGGTCCCCTTTGGTGGCATACACGTTTTTATTGGTAAGATCGGCGAACCGGGCCCTGAGCCGGACATCTGCACCGACCTCGTCGAAACGGCTCAGCGTGCGAGATCTTTCAAGAGATCCAAGGATAAGAAGACCCACCTTTTGGTGGCGGTTGATAAGTTCACGAAGTGGGTGGAGGCAGAGCCAGTTAGTAAGTGTGATGCAGCTACGGCGGTTCAATTCATCAAAAAGGTGATCTTCCGGTTTGGCTTTCCACACAGCATTATAACGGACAATGGTACCAATCTGTCAAAGGGTGCCATGAAGGAGTTCTGTCAACGTGAGCACATCCGGCTTGACGTGTCATCAGTGGCTCACCCCCAGTCCAATGGTCAAGCGGAGAGGGCCAATCAAGAGATCTTGAGAGGCATCAAACCCCGGCTTATGGTTCCTTTGCAACGGACACCGGGTTGTTGGGTTGAGGAGTTACCTTCTGTGTTATGGAGCATCAATACCACACCCAACAGATCGACAGAATACACACCGTTCTACATGGTTTATGGAGCGAAAGCGGTTCTTCCTAGTGACATCCGTCATGACTCACCTCGTGTAGCGGCATATGTTGAAGCTGACAACGAGAAGGCACGGCAGGAATCTCTTGACCTGTTAGATGAGGAGCGTGACATGGCGGCAGCCCGTTCGGCGATTTATCAGCAAGATTTGCGTCGTTATCATAGCCGCCGGGTTAGAACCAGAACCTTTCAAGAAGGCGATTTGGTGCTTCGACTCATCCAGGATCAGACGGACATGCACAAGCTATCCCCCCCTTGGGAAGGACCCTTTATGGTCAACAAGAATCTACACAACGGGTCATACTATCTAATCGATGTTCGAGAGCGCAAAGACTCACGTAAATCGGAGGAGGAGACCAACCGGCCGTGGAATATTGCTCATCTTCGGCCTTACTATACTTGAGCCATAGGCTCTGCTTATGTACATATTATGACAATGTGTATATTATGATCAATATAATAAACCGGAACCTCAGCTAAAGCGGGGTATCTGTTGATTTTCTTACATCATGTGTGGTTACATGGAGCTTCTATTTATAAAGCAGCGTCCGGTTTACCCCTTGATTCAGCTTTTCAAAGCTTTATGTTACATCACTTGGGGGCTTGATCGTATCCGAACCATAGCTACACCTCTTGATCGGCGCAATGCCACAGCATCACTTGGGGGCTTGGTCGTATCCGAACCATAGCTACACCTCTTGATCGGCGCAATGCCACAGCATCACTTGGGGGCTTGGTCGTATCCGAACCATAGCTACACCTCTTGATCGGCGCAATGCCACAGCATCACTTGGGGGCTTGGTCTTATCCGAACCATAGCTACACCTCTTGATCGGTGCAATGCCACAACATCACTTGGGGGCTTGGTCGTATCCGAACCACAGTCACACCTCTTGATCGGCTCAAAGCCACATCAATCCGGGGCCAAAGAGAGTGTTGTAAAACAACAGCTCAAACATAGGCACCCACTGAGCACAGCTCACAATGTTGCTTGGGGATTCTTTCCTGTCGAAATGAACTAAGAATCTACACTTGTAACAGGCTATCAAGCCATCGCTTGGAAGCCTGGTGTATACACCTAAAACCCCGGGTTAACCTGCCTATTTAAGTAAGTCACTCCACCCAGGTAAACCTGGTATGACCCTTCGAACTTTGACAAGTTACTCTAAAATGAAGACCCTGAATTTGTCAAGTTAAAACAATGATTGGTTAAAGATTGATGACCATCTTAAAAGGCTTTGCAAAAATGGTTTAACTCAGTGGCCTGGCAGCCCATGAAAAGCCTCGAATTTGGGGCCTGGCAGCCCGTGAAAAGCCTCGACTACAACGGTTTTATTTGCCTTTTGCTAAGTTTTTCTTTCTTTTGATAAGATTTGTGATGTTTTCAAACCGGTGTTTATCAACCCGGTTAGGCTGTCAACTACAAGTTGTCAGTACATGATCAAGTTATAATCCGGGGACTATCAGCCTGGTCTGGTTTTGACTCAAAGTCACCAGTATAGAATAAACCGGTGTTTATCATAACCCGGAACAGTTTTATTGTCAACCAATATCATATAACAGGAGTTACTTATACTCCAGATTAGGGTTATGACCCTCACTACAAAGTTGGTCAGCCAACATTATGCCTAAAGGTCACAGGTATCATATATTTCCATATTTGGTTATCTTTTACAACCTTGGTTATAAACCTTGGTCGTATATATATTGGGTATCATGACCCGCCCGGTGGTAAACCGCCAGGGCACTTTAAGCTTCTTATCTGCAGGAACAACTTGAATAAATAGCTATGGATTATGAACATTATATCTTAAGCATGGCGGATTAATACACATCAGTTGCAGCTAAATATGCACGAAGGCATAACAGACCAAGTGTTTTAACTAGCCTATTACAAGGCGTTTCAGTGCCCAAAAGGATAATGGTTTTCTCAAATACGTGTTGCAGCATGTAGAAGGCTAAACCGGCCTCCGGATTATGATTGATCACCAGCTTGCCCTGACGGCTGCGGATCATCTTGCACCGGTTCATCCTCTTCGTCTCTACCCAGCGGCTGGAAGTCAATAGTTGTCCAGTCGATCCCAGTTAAAGCTTGGAACACAGCTTCGTCGCTTATAAGGGTTGACGGTTCAATATCAGGGGCATAAGTGTGCTTACGGATTGGAGGGATCAGATTTTGCGCTTCCGGAATTGGTGCAGCAACCCATTTGTTCTTATCATCATAACTTGCCTGATAGTATGAGAGATCAGCTTCTTCAGCCAATTGACAAGCCAGTGGACGTACTTCCCGATTTATGGCGCGGAGATCCTCCTGGCCAAATTCTGATCCGTCTTCTTTTAAGCTTGGGAAGCCTTTAGCCACGTCCACCGGATCAAGATCAGGCACCCACGCCTTTGCCCGGGTTAGAGCGGTCAGAGCTCCGGCCCTTGCCGCAACTTTCTTTAGTTCTTCAACCCGGGCAGGCAGCATGGATAGCCTTTCTAAGGTGTCCTTGATCAATGTTGGAGGAGGTTTATTGTGTGAAGCGATGCAGATGATCCGCTGGGCACCAGTATACAGCTACTCTATCAGAGTATAGGCCGCTTTCAACTTCTTTTGTACATCAGAGCCCAGATGGCTAATGCGAGTTCCTGCACCATTGTACACATCAGTAAACCGACAACACACGGGAGAGATATATTGAAAGTATTAAGGAAAATATGTTTTACTGAACACAGCAGCAGTCATGGCATGAATCTGCCGCTTTACGCCGGTCAGTTCATCAACCACCGGTTTAAGAGCGGCTTCTGCTTTTTCAGCCCTTTTTATCAAAGCGGATTTTTCAGTCTCCCAAACCGCCCGCTCTTTGTTGAAGCCCTCTTTCAGTTTCTCCATAGCGCCTAGAGCGCAGGTCAATTCTTCCTTCGATTTGGAGGTTCCAGCTTGTTGGGACTTGAGGTTCTCTTGCAGATCAGCGGTTTGGCTTTCCTTCTTGCTCAGTTCAGCCTACAAAGAGACATATATATAATAAGTTGACAGTACATATTTGAAGTACCAAGTACATAACAAGTTATGCCCTTAGTACTTGGGGGCTAATGCATATTTGCTCTTTATCAGAAATTTTTACAATTCCCAAGCACAATACAAGTATTAAGCTTGGCACTTGGGGGCTAATGTGTATTTGCTCATAAAATGCTGATATGGGAATTCTTCTACAAAGTACCGGTTCATCTTTATAAAGTTAAACCGGCCCTTGGGGGCTACATCAGTGAAGTTAAGGTGCATGGTTGCAAACATGAAATTTTTACTAAGTCCCGGTTTAAATTGGTATCTTAAACCGTCACTTTGGGCTACTGGAGTTGATAAACTGCAATTAAATATAAGAGATAAACACTTATGAAGTTACCTCATATCGCTCCTTCATCATATTTACCAAACCGGCTTCATAGTCACGGCTGGTGTACAGACGGTTCAGGAAGCCAGAGTGAAGGTCTTGAGCATTCAGATGGGCATAATATGACAAATCGGCATTCCATTTGCCTTTGCCAATTGCACAGAGCTCATCTTTGGCAGTATGCTTTGACAAAGCGACAGGATTGCCCGGAGCGGTATGGCCAGTGCCAGTAATCATAATGTCATCATCTTTGTCATCAGCAGCCATTACTGGGGTTGGCGGTTTGTCAGTATTTTTAACTGGACTTGCCGGTTTATTGTCAGTTCGGACAGGGCTGGTTGGCTGGTCAGCATGGCTTGTGGTGTCAATTTCTGCCTGCTCAGCAACGAAGTCATGGTCTTGAGGCGGTGGGTCATTCAGTATGGCATCAATGTTGGTCTCTTCAGGATCTGGAGTTTTCTCCGGTTCAACAGCCACATCTTCATCAGCCGGTTTATTCAACCGAGCTTTCTTGCTGGGTCTGGGCTTGGCGCTGAGGAAAATAAACATGAGGATCAGTACAGTATATCAAAATAGCAACATCAAGGATAACAACAAGTGTATAGCTCACCCAAGAACCGTTTTGAGGAGTGGAAGTTTTGTGGCCGACGACTCGCCAGAAGATGAGTGAGAAGTACCCTGATAATTTGAATCAGACGGGTTAAGAGGTTGGCGGAAACAACCTGCTTTGGGGCATGAAGTATCAATGGGATAAGAGACCTCTGATCGGCGTTTTCGAACCGGACTATTCGGTAAACCGGCGGAGGTAACTACCTGGCCGCTGTGCCGGGTTATGCGGCGAGCCTCGTGCTGCCGCGTCTTCAAAAGAAAGTTTGGGTCCAAGTAAGCAAGGGGGTGAGAAAATTTTACTTTCCGGTTTGCTTGACGGATTTTTGATGTTGGCAGAGGATCTGAATCGGAGGAAAGAATGGTTACCTCTACGTCATCAGCATGACTGCCTTCAGCGTCGTCCTGATAATAATCATTGTCAATGAGATGTACGAAAAATGAACCAAGAGAGTCAAGTTCTACATCTGATTCCGGATTACCCACATCGTCATCAGCTGGTAGCTCGGAGGATGCAGTGGTCCTTTTCTTGGCAGGTTTTTTGATAACCTTGGTCTTTGGACGAACTAGCTTCACCGGTTTATCTTGCAGCTTGACCGGTTTGTCTTGTGGTGGTTTCTTGTTCCAGAATGGATCATCACCCTGTCAGAAAAAAATCACACTTTCAGAGAATATTTGGACAAAAGCAACTTCAGCTAAAAAGATTATATGATTCTTACAGCTGGCGGTTTGTTGAAAGCGCAGAAAGGGAGTAGTCCGGTTTGGGCACAGACAGCCTCCGGTTCATTCAGCATTTTCTTTACAGCCTCAGTGACTTCTGCATCTGTAAGCTGAATGTCAATGTGCCGCTGAGCATCCTTCAAACTCCCCGTATACTCACACATCAAACCGGAGCGCCGGCTTAAGGGCAGAATACTCCAGCTTATCCAGCAACGAGCAAGATCAACTCCTGTCAAACCGTTCGCCATGAAGGCTCTAAGCTTTGATAATTGGGGAGCATAGTTGGCCCTTTCTTTTGCCGTCAACCTCTGAGGAAAAGGATGTGTGTTGCTAAGACGTTCAGGGCGGTAACCCGGCAGGGGGTTTTCATCAGGTGGAGATGTATCCATGCAGTAAAACCAAGTCTGGTTCCACTCTTTGGGGTGACTGTGGAGTTTGGGATGAGGGAAGGTGACTTCCTTCCTTTTCTGAACCGCCATTCCGCCCAGTTCCGTATTGGGTCCATCCGAGAACTCTGTGCGACGGTTTAAGTGAAAGAAATCCCTAAACAGTTCGACTGTAGGTTCCTCTTGCAGATAAACCTCACAGAAGACTTGGAAGTGGCAGATGTTGGTCACAGAATTGGGACCGATGTCTTGAGGGCGCAACTGAAAATTGGCTAGTACATCTCGGAAATTTTTTGAACCGGGAGGGCTAAAACCTCGTCCGAGATGATCAGCAAACACGACTACCTCTCCGTCCTTGGGTGTAGGAGGACTTTCCGGGCCAGGGACCCTCCAGTGGATGACATCTTTTTTGGCTAAAGCGCCCGTTTTAACAAGATTGTTTAACTGCTCTTCGGTTACTCGAGAGGGAGCCCAATTGCATTCATAGACTTGCTTGGCCATGGCAATGGAAATCTGAAACATGATTATTGCCGGTTTAAGATTTACAGTGGACAACTATACAGCGGTATAAGGATACAAGCATATTGATAAACTGGATTTGGTTATACGTAAACCAGAGTCTGACAATGGAAACAGTATAATGCATTGGCAGTTCAACAGGGGACTAATGGTATCTACCGGGTTATCATTTTATCTGTGAAGTTAAACCGCCTAATTTGACATTAAAGGTATAAGTATAAAGATGTATAAGTGAAGGGAAAAACAAGTTTCACAGTTTGGCATGAGAATTTAAGATCTGCCGTGCGTTGGATAATCAAAATATACTCTGGTCTAATATCAAGCGCTCAAAAAGTTCAGTGGGTTCAGATGAGTTGGATATCAAGCAGGTGCCTTAACAAGAAGAAAGGAGTCTAAACTACAAAAGGCGCTGAAAATAGTCAGATCTAACCGGCCATTGGTGCTACCGAAGGAAGAACAACTTCAAGCTATGAAGAACACCGAACCCTAATGGCGGATCTAGGGCGAGAAGAAGAGGGACTTACTGGTGCAGGAGGAAGCAGCAGAGGATCACCACTTTTCTCTGATACGATCAGGTTGATGCAGCGGCCTTTGTCGAAGCAGAGGCGAAGGACGACGGCGGCGGCAGAGCTGGAGGGTCGGTCGGCGCGAGGAAGACGACAACGCGAAGAGGCACGAGGGGGGCAAATGGAAAGACCCCCTGGCCCTATTTATAAGGGTAGAAAGATAAGTGTCAGGCGCGAAAATCGAGGGGCCTAAATTTTGGATATGAGGCGGAGCTGTCGCCTCGATTGTCGGAGGCTCATTAATGAAGGTGGATTATACACAGTTTTAAATAACAGGTGATGTCACGGCAGTTTACCATGATCCTAGAAGATGATGTCACGGCGGTTCACAAGATCATGTGAAGATGTTGAAGAAGAAATTTTCTTAAGTATTGAGGATTGACATGAACCAGTTCAAATCAATCTGGGGCCTAATGTTGGGGATATTACCACTGGGCATAAACCGGCCAGGAGAGGCCGGGTTAACCCCATAAGTAGTTCATGTGTATCTGAAGTCCATGAAGACAGACGGTGACGCTTTATGAAGGCCTAGGGCCCAAAGCCGGTTTAAGGCCCGTAGACATAAACCGGCATTGATATGTAAACTTGTGTTATAAGATAGAAGTAGCAGAGACCGAGCCGGACACGATTATGAGCCGGCCTCGGGATTCTGTAAACCGACGGGCGTCAACCCATGTATATAAGGGGACGACCCGGCGGCGGTTCAAGGAGAACAGACAACAACTCGAGACTCAGGCAAAGCGTATTCGCTCCCTGGTCATCGAAACCCCAGCAATTCCATCACAACTAGACGTAGGCTTTTACCTTCATCGTAAGGAGCCGAACTAGTGTAAAACTCTCTTGCGTCCCTTGTCCGCTCTAACCCCTTTAAGTTAACCCGTAGCGATGGCTCCACGACTAAGTCCTTTCTCTAGGACATCTGCCGTGACAAAACCACGACAGTACACATCAATAACATGTATATCACATATACCTTTGTTCACCTTGCCATCCTTCTTATCCGCCAAATACTTGGGGAAGTTCCGCTTCCAGTGACCAGTCTGCTTGCAGTAGAAGCACTCAGTCTCAGGCTTAGGTCTAGACTTGGGTTTCTTCTCTTGAGCAGCAACTTGCTTGCTGTTCTTCTTAAAGTTCCCCTTCTTCTTCCCTTTGCCCTTTTTCTTGAAACTGGTGGTCTTATTAACCATCAACACTTGATGCTCCTTCTTGATTTCTACCTCCGCAGCCTTTAGCATTGCGAAGAGCTCGGGAATCGTCTTATCCATCCCTTGCATGTTATAGTTCATCACGAAGCTCTTGTAGCTTGGTGGCAGTGATTGAAGAATTCTGTCAATGACGCTATCATCCGGAAGATTAACTCCCAGTTGAATCAAGTGATTATTATACCCAGACTTTTGAGTATATGCTCACTGACAGAACTATTCTCCTCCATCTTGCAGCTGTAGAACTTATTGGAGACTTCATATCTCTCAATCCGGGCATTTGCTTGAAATATTAACTTCAACTCCTGGAACATCTCATATGCTCCATGACGTTCAAAACGTCGTTGAAGTCACGGTTCTAAGCCGTAAAGCATGGCACACTGAACTATCGAGTAGTCATCAGCTTTGTTCTGCCAGACGTTCATAACATCTGGTGTTGCTCCTGCAGCAGGTTTGGCACCTAGCGGTGCTTCCAGGACGTAATTCTTCTGTGCAGCAATGAGGATAATCCTCAAGTTACGGACCCAGTCCGTGTAATTGCCACCATCATCTTTAAACTTTGCTTTCTCAAGGAACGCATTAAAATTCAACGGAACAACAGCACGGGCCATCTATCTACAATCAACATAGACAAGCAAGATACTATCAGGTACTAAGTTCATGATAAATTTAAGTTCAATTAATCATATTACTTAAGAACTCCCACTTAGATAGACATCCCTCTAATCCTCTAAGTGATCACGTGATCCAAATCAACTAAACCATAACCGATCATCACGTGAAATGGAGTAGCTTTCAATGGTGAACATCATTATGTTGATCATATCTACTATATGATTCACGCTCGACCTTTCGGTCTCAGTGTTCCGAGGCCATATCTGCATATGCTAGGCTCGTCAAGTTTAACCTGAGTATTCTGCGTGTGCAAAACTGGCTTGCACCCGTTGTAGATGGACATAGAGCTTATCACACCCGATCATCACGTGGTGTCTGGGCACGACGAAATTTGGCAACGATGCATACTCAGGGAGAACACTTTTATCTTGAAATTTAGTGAGAGATCATCTTATAATGCTACCATTAATCAAAGCAAGATAAGATGCATAAAAGATAAACATCACATGCAATCAATATAAGTGATATGATATGGCCATCATCATCTTGTGCTTGTGATCTCCATCTCCGAAGCACCGTCATGATCACCATCGTCACCGGCGCAACACCTTGATCTCCATCGTAGCATCGTTGTCGTCTCGCCAATCTTATGCTTCTACGACTATCGCTACCGCTTAGTGATAAAGTAAAGCATTACAGGGCGATTGCATTGCATACAATAAAGCGACAACCATATGGCTCCTGCCAGTTGCCGATAACTCGGTTACAAAACATGATCATCTCATACAATAAAATTTAGCATCATGCTTTGACCATATCACATCACAACATGCCCTGCAAAAACAAGGTAGACGTCCTCTACTTTGTTGTTGCAAGTTTTAGGTGGCTGCTACGGGCTGAGCAAGAACCGTTCTTACCTACGCATCAAAACCACAATGATAGTTTGTCAAGTTGGTGCTGTTTTAACCTTCGCAAGGACCGGGCGTAGTCACACTCAGTTCAACTAAAGTTGGAGAAACTGACACCCGCCAGCCACCTGTGTGCAAAGCACGTCGGTAGAACCAGTCTCGTGTTAGCGTACGCGTAATGTCGGTCCGGGCCGCTTCATCCAACAATACCGCCGAACCAAAGTATGACATGCTGGTAAGCAGTATGACTTATATCGCCCACAACTCACTTGTGTTCTACTCGTGCATATGACATCTACGCATAAAACCAGGCTCGGATGCCACTGTTGGGGAACGTAGTAATTTCAAAAAATTTCCTACGCACACGCAAGATCATGGTGATGCATAGCAACGAGAGGGGAGAGTGTTGTCCACGTACCCTCGTAGACCGAAAGCGGAAGCGTTAGCACAACGCGGTTGATGTAGTCGTACGTCTTCACGATCCGACCAATCAAGTACCGAACGCACGACACCTCCGAGTTCAGCACACGTTCAGCCCGATGACGTCCCTCGAACTCCTATCCAGCTGAGTGTTGAGGGAGAGTTTCGTCAGCACGACGGCGTGGTGACGATGATGATGTTCTACCGACGCAGGGCTTCGCCTAAGCACCGCTACAGTATTATCGAGGTGGACTATGGTGGAGGGGGGCACTGCACACGGCTAAAAGATCAAATCAATTGTTGTGTCTCTAGGGTGCCCCCTGCCCCCGCATATAAAGGAGCAAGGGGGGAGGTGCGGCCGGCCAGGAGGAGGCGTGCCAGGAGGAGTCCTACTCCCACCGGGAGTAGGACTCCCTCCCTTCCTTGTTGGATTAGGAGAAGGGGGAAAGAGGAGGGAGAGAGGAAGGAAAGGGGGGCGCCGCCCCCCTCTCCTTGTCCTATTCGGACTAGAGGGGGAGGGGCGCGCGACCCTGCCCAAGCTGCCTCTCCTCTTCTCCACTAAGGCCCACTCTGGCCCATTAAACCCCAGGGGGGGTTCCGGTAACCCCCGGTACTCCGGTAAAATCCCGATTTCACCCGGAACACTTCCGATATCCAAATATAGGCTTCCAATATATCAATCTTCATGTCTCGACCATTTCTAGACTCCTCGTCATGTCCGTGATCACATCCGGGACTCCGAACAACCTTCGGTACATCAAAACACATAAACTCATAATATAACCGTCATCGAAACTTTAAGCGTGCGGACCCTACGGGTTCGAGAACTATGTAGACATGACCGAGACACGTCTCCCGTCAATAACCAATAGCGGAACCTGGATGATCATATTGGCTCCCACATATTCTATGAAGATCTTTATCGGTCAGACCGCATAACAACATAAGTTGTTCCCTTTGTCATCGGTATGTTACTTGCCCGAGATTCGATCGTCGGTATCTCAATACCTAGTTCAATCTCGTTACCGGCAAGTCTCTTTACTCGTTCCGTAATACATCATCCCGCAACTAACTCATTAGTTGCAATGCTTGCAAGGCTTAAGTGATGTGCATTACCGAGTGGGCCCAGAGATACCTCTCCGACAATCGGAGTGACAAATCCTAATCTCGAAATATGCCAACCCAACAAATACCTTCGGAGACACCTGTAGAGCACCTTTATAATCACCCAGTTACGTTGTGACGTTTGGTAGCACACAAAGTGTTCCTCCGGTAAACGGGAGTTGCATAATCTCATAGTCATAGGAACATGTATAAGTCATGAAGAAAGCAATAGCAACATACTAAACGATCGAGTGCTAAGCTAACGGAATGGGTCAAGTCAATCACGTCATTCTCCTAATGATGTGATCCCGTTAATCAAATGACAACTCATGTCAATGGCTAGGAAACATAACCATCTTTGATCAACGAGCTAGTCAATTAGAGGCATACTAGTGACACTCTGTTTGTCTATGTATTCACACAAGTATTATGTTTCCGGTTAATACAATTCTAGCATGAATAATAAACATTTATCATGATATAAGGAAATAAATAATAACTTTATTATTGCCTCTAGGGCATATTTCCTTCACTACTAGGACTCCCTAGTCCTAGTAGGATTCCCCTCTCTTTTTTCCTTTTTCGGAGTAGCAAAGGGGGAAAAAGAGAAGGAGTACGAGAGGGAAAGGCGGGGCGCCACCCCCACCCCTTGTCCAATTCAGATTGGCAAGGGGGGCGCGCGCCACCTCCTATGGCCGGCCCTCTCTCCTCCACTAAGGCCCATGTTGGCCCAAAACTTTCCTTGGGGGGGGGGGTGTTCTAGTAACCCCCGGTACTCCGAAACTTCCCGAAACCATTCCGGTGTCCGAATGTAACCTTCCAATATATCGATTTTTACCTCTGGACCATTTTGAGACTCCTCGTCATGTCCGTGATCTCATCTGGGACTCCGAACAAACTTCGGTCATCAAATCACATAACTCGTAATACAAATCGTCATCGAACGTTAAGCGTGCGGACCCTACGGGTTCGAGAACTATGTAGACATGACCGAGACACATCTCCGGTCAATAACCAATAGCGGAACCTGGATGCTCATACTGGTTCCTACATATTCTACGAAGATCTTTATCAGTCAAACCGCATAACAACATACGTCATTCCCTTTGTCATCGGTATGTTACTTGCCCGAGATTTGATCGTCGGTATCATCATACCTAGTTCAATCTCGTTACCGGCAAGTCTCTTTACTCGTTCCGTAATGCATCATCCTGTAACTAACTCATTAGTCACATTGCTTGCAAGGCTTATATTGATGTGCATTACCGAGAGGGCCCAGAGATACCTCTCCGATACTCGGAGTGACAAATCCTAATCTTGATCTATGCCAACTCAACAAACACCATCAGAGACACATGTAGAGCATCTTTATAATCACCCAGTTACGTTGTGACGTTTGATAGCACAAATGGTGTTCCTCCGGTATTCGGGAGTTGCATAATCTCATAGTCAGAGGAACATGTATAAGTCATGAAGAAAGCAATAGCAATAAAACTAAACGATCGTTAAGCTAAGCTAACGGATGGGTCTTGTCCATCACATCATTCTCTAATGATGTGATCCCGTTCATCAAATGACAACACATGTCTATGGTCAGGAAACTTAACCATCTTTGATTAACGAGCTAGTCAAGTAGAGGCATACTAGGGACACTCTGTTTGTCTATGTATTCACACATGTACTAAGTTTCCGGTTAATACAATTCTAGCATGAATAATAAACATTCATCATGATATAAGGAAATATAAATAACAACTTTATTATTGCCTTTAGGGCATATTTCCTTCACCCTCAATGCTTCACGAGAGCCCCCCTTGACTTCTGCTCATGGTTTATAATCGAGCCTACCGGAAGGTGATTGATTTGCATCATCATCTTTGGACGCCCGTCTCTGTCGTCGGCCAATTTTTTGAATGCTTTGGTTTATTTCAAACTTTTGAAAATGTGAATATCTCTGTATAATAGCAAATATGTTTTGAAAATGTGAACAATTTTTGAAATTTCCTAACATTTTGTGAAAACGTGAACATATTATGAAAATTATGAATATTTTTAATCTGTGACAAATTTTCAAAACATGTGTTTTTTTAATTCCAAACAATTGAAAACACAAATTTTTTCGCACTCCCTTATATTTTTAAAAAAGTATCATTTTTTTTTGAATTTTTGAAGAAATTATAGAAACACAAACATTATTTTTAATTCAAATGTTTTAAAAAATGGAACTTTTTGGAAAGAAGAAAAAAAGTGGTAAAAGAAACAACATGAAAAGGTAAAAAAGAGAAACCTGAGCTGGTTAAGAACCTTCTAGAAGGTTCCCAGGACTGGGATCCCTAATGACTAAATGAGCCGACCCATAAAAGGAATTGCTAGCTATGTGCGAAACAGAAGCAATTTGACACAATGTGCATCCAATAGAAATTCCCAATGGGAGACTAGTTCTCTAAGAGGAGAGAGGTGGAAGGAAATCGACTTCGAGTACCCCTACAACCCGACAGGGCATAATGTGGTCCTCAGCCGACCATACAAGGAAGACTGATGACGTTTTCCACCATAGCATTTTGGTGACTTTGAAGACATTTTTGTTTTTATGAAAAACCGAGCCTAGATTTGATTTAAACTTGCACTCGAGAAGTGTAGAAGTATAAAAACTATAGATGTGCAGTATAAGCTACCAATAATAATCACACGCGTAACACATAGATTTAAATGACTTGCCATTGGGACTCATGGAAAATATCAAGCGAATCATATATGAATCAGATTCCTGTGGGGAAACAAATGAGAATATGAGATCCTTCATAGGGGAAACACATTTAGCATCATTTTTATTTCATTAGCAGCTTGGTTTATCTTTGCATGCATGCATTGAAGGAAAAACTAGATAAAGGGAACTTCTCAACACATGACGACATGTTAAGATGCAAACTTGATACATAAAAATCAAGGTATTTACAATAAATAACAATCGCAAGCCATAACAACTGTTCAATGATATCGTTTTTTCATAAGTGTCATTGAGGCATTCTTTGATCGACTATCAAATGGCTGACGAGGGGCTAATTGAACTTGTCATTTCAGACCATACTATGGATGCGATACTTTGGCTATTCTAGCTCTTCGATATGTTCAATCAGGATGAACTTGCTCGGGTGCTGGTACTTGTTACACGATGATGAGTTCCAAAGTCCTTTGAGCACGTCAAGATTTGTTGACGATCTTCAATTGGCACATGCATGGAAATCTTAAAATAGGCTTGCGTATAGCTGAGAGCTCACTTCCAAAAGGCAGTTGACTTCTGCCATATAGAGATGTTGCGAAGATCTATGCCGATGGGGGACTGTCCAGAGGCTTTGCTATGCAACCATTCTTCACGGGGTAGATCAAAGTCGAACTTCTTTCAAGAAGGTTTCTTTTGGCCATAAAATGCGGGATAACAATGACTTAGGCACATGCTCTAGCTAAAGCCGCTTCTTCTCTTTTCATTGGGCGCCATGTTTGGCTTTCTAATTTACCTGATATCATTTGTATGATATGAACTTTTTGTTTAGAATGTATGCCTACGAACTTTGAGATTTGAATAAAGCCCGCTCTCTAACAAAAAATATCTTTGCCTCCTCGAGCTGAGATTGTTCTTTTTTTTTGGTTGAGAAAATCGAGCTCAGATTGATGCCGTGTAGTCGATTTTTTTTTGTTGAGAAAGCATAGTCTTTTTTTTTTGAGGGGTTGAGAAAGTGTAGTCGATTTGGCTTTTTTTTGTTGAGAAAGTGTAGCCGATTTGGCTTTTTTTTGTTGAGAAAGTGTAGCCGATTTGGGTGACAGAAGCGTCTACGTAACTGGGCCGAAATACGAATTCCCCCGTCGGAGTTCGGGAGCCCCCCAATCCGGTTCGAGGGCCGAGCCCCAAAACCTGGGCTTATAAAGCCCAGTCACCGAAAGAGCCACCTGCACACCCACGACTCTGGCCGTTAACTCGACCGAAGCGATTTCGCACTTGGCCTCTTCCTCCCTCCGCTGCGCCCCACTCCGCCTCCGCCAAACCGCAAGCTAGGGTTTCCGCCTCGACGCGGAGGGCTCGCCATGGATGCCGCCGCCCGCAAGAGATCCCGGCCGGAGTCCGCCAACGGAGGCGCCGCAGGCGGGAAGCGCTCGAGAGGTAAGGCCCCGCTTTCCCGTCTCTCCCCGCCCCCTCATATGCTTTCTATAGGTCTCGTCGCTGGGTCTCGTCCTGTCGTGTGGCTCCTGCCGCTGGATCTGCAGCCTCGGCTCTCTCTAGAGTACCTCTAGGTTCTGGTCCGCGAGCGTGTCGTGCCGTTATCCTCTGTATAAGATAAGATTTGCCTGCATCTTGCTTGACAGTATTCATGTGCGGAAGTATCCATGCTGTAGTGCCGGCAAATCCCTGCGGTAGGTTGATAATTATGCCAAATCCATGGGATGCCCTCTTCGCGCCGGTACAGCTCCTTGCGGTCGAGTGGAATTAAGACCCACCTGCATCGTGTCTGCTACCGTAATGAAATACCTATCCAGTACAGAAAAAAATAGCTTGACAACCCAAGTCTGAACCAACTCATCTAAGAGCAGGACGTACTAAAAAGTTTATCAAGACGAGGTTTCTTTGACAAGAAGGAAAGAACACGTGGGAAAGGTGATGGTGATGGGAAACAAATTTGGAAAAGCAAACCACCTGCTTTTGATCAAAATGGAATTGGAGGACTCCATTGCAAGAAGA
This sequence comes from Triticum aestivum, assembly GCF_018294505.1. NCBI lineage: Eukaryota > Viridiplantae > Streptophyta > Magnoliopsida > Poales > Poaceae > Triticum > Triticum aestivum. Next base: position 590,681,902 of record NC_057799.1, on the reverse strand, counting down.
GAAACATGGCAGCACAAGTTAAACATCATTGATGAATATTATGATCTATTTCTAGTTATCATGTTTCAACAATATGCAGCGTCGGTGTAACCATAACCGTTTTCTGCAGGATAAGCACCATTGAATATCATCTTTATCTTATCTAAAATTATGTTCATTCATCACATTTATTGGACGCAAATTGTATATGTTTACTTGAATAGAAGATCAACAATGCAAATTCTAACAAGTGGAAAAATGTAATTAATTTCATGCAACAGAATCGGAGTCACAACAAACTGGTCTATCAAGCAAATCGAAGCCTTGCACCAAGTTTTTCAGGTTCAAATCTTAACCTATCCAAAATAACATCAGAACGGTACCTTCTAATTTTTACTGTGTATTGCAGTTACGAATTAAATTCTTCCCTTCTACTTTTATTTTGGTGCAGAAGCTTTACGAACTGTTGCAAATTGTAATTCATGCACCGCAGTGTTGCCAAATGATCAAAGTAGATACGTTTAATATTTTTCTTTCATAGCGTTTAAATAAATAAGATAATAATAGTACCTCAATTCACATTTGGTTCATGTTTTTTTTGTTCTCTAGATAGGGCCTTCTTCTCTATTACTTGGTAATTGAGTCTGCACTAACATGGTTTAGTAATTTTGAGTAATGAAAGCATCCTTTTAAGCACACACATATACATGTCATATGCAGTATTGTGGTCTCTGTGGATCTTGGTTCAATCTCGCACCTGCCTGGATTCCTATATACTGAAAATTGTTAGACAGGATTTCATGCAACTTTACAATTATGTTTCTGTTATTATGTCAATTTGGGCCATTTGCACTGATAACATGTCATACACGTGATCTTCTGCATTTGAACACTGTTATCTTGTTATGAGAAATCTTCTGTCTTGGTATACAGCACTACAACCGTCCTTTGTAACTAAGTTCGCTCAGTTCTCATTGCTCATTCAGCTATCATTACTTACTGTATTTGTTATTGCAAGATCAGTACATAATCTGTATTGTTTTGAATGATGCAGCACTGTTGGGTGCCCCTTTGGTGAGGGATGTCACTTTGCGCACTTTGTCCCTGGTGGATACCAGGCAGTATCAAAATCACACAGCCTAGGCCATGCTGCTGTGTCTGCACCGTCAAGAGCTCCTGCGGATCATGCTGCTTCTGGTGTCAAAACACGCATGTGCACCAAGTACAACACTGCAGAAGGCTGCAAGTTTGGTGACAAGTGCCATTTCGCCCATGGCGAGAGGGAGCTTGGCAGGGCACCATCCTCCTACATGTCCCAGGAAAGTTCCTATGCTCCTCCTATGGGTGGTCGATATGGAGGTCGGCACGAACCACCTCCGCCAGCTTCGATGGGCCCTCCAGCTGGAAACTTTGGCGCCTCGTCCACCTGCAAGGTCAGTGTTGATGCTGCTCTCGCCGGAGGCATCATCGGGAAGGGTGGGGTCAACACGAAGCAGATCTGCCGCATCACGGGGGTCAAGCTCTCGATACGCGACCACGAATCAAACCCAGACCTGAAGAACATTGAGCTGGAAGGCAGTTTTGACCAGATAAAGCAAGCCAACGACATGGTGCGTGATCTCATTGCCAGCATCAGCGCCAGCACGCCGTCGAAGAACCCTGCAGGCGCAGCGGCTCCCGCAGTCCGAGGCGGCGGCGGCGGTGGGCCTGGAGGCAGGAGCAACTACAAGACCAAGATATGCGAGAACTTCCTCAAGGGCACCTGCACGTTCGGCGAGCGCTGCCACTTCGCCCACGGCGAGACCGAGCAGCGGAAGGGTGCTGCCGTCTGATGACACCGCTGCTGCGGTGGATCCTCACTCCTCCTTGTGCTGCTACTGTGACTATTCTGTTCTCCCTTGCTGTTGGCTCTAGGTGATTAGGCCTGTTGTATTTTGGTTCTATGGATTGTGATTTAGATTCAGCTTTTTTGAATGAAATACGCTTCAGAACTTTCTTGCTGTCATCCCAGTGTAGTTAGTCACCTTTCGAGTTTTCTCCTTGCATTTTTATTTGGCGGCTGCTTCACAGTCCTTGGTGATTATCCAGTTGTGTTGACAGCAGATGGGTCACTGATTCCTCTGTTGATTCTGAGGTTATGTTCTATGATGCTACATAATACACCTACGTTCCAAAATTCCAAAAATATAATGATTGCTTTTTGAGTATTTTTTTTCAAGTCTCTTAACTTTTAACAGAAAAATAACAAACTTTACCATACAAAATTCATCATTAATTATGTTTTCAAATTTTATTTATTTGGTTGCTATTGTAGATCTTGACATTTATATGTAAACTTGGTCAAACATAAAAAGTTTGACTTTTGAGGTGGTGTACACCAGTGGTGTCAATGACATGTGGGGCCAGTTACACCTCCGACGGTCATTTCTCTCTCCTTTGTTCTACGTGGACTGGCCTACACAGCACAGCGCTTCCAGCACCACCACGACATCTCGAGCTCTTCTCCGCTCTTCTCTCCTCCCCTCGGCTCACGCACGGCAAAGTCGCCTCCTCCGGCATGGCCGCCGCCGCCGCAGCGACGCTCGCCCCGGCCTCCCCTCCGCTGCTGCCCGCCGTCTGCGGCCGGCTGCGCCTCGCGCCCCGCCGCGCCGCCGCGTGCCGCTGCAGGGCCACGGCGCAGTTCCAGGGCGGCCCCGCCGCCAGCTACGCCCGCGAGATGGAGCGCCTCTCCGCCAAGGAGTCCCTCCTCCTCGCCGTGAGCCGCCTCCCCCTCTCCTGTTCCCCTTCCTCGCAGAATGAATGGCCACGGCCTGCCCCGTACTGCCGTGCTGGTCCATACGAATCGTATCCGCTGCCCAGTGCGCGGCTGTCGATTTGATTTCGTTATCAGTTTCTCAATAAGCCAATTGTGCCCAGCGACACTCAGTTTTTGCACCGCTTTCGATTTGATTGCCGAGTAAACGCCTCGATTTTGCAGAGCCCACCGAATCATGAGCTTATTAGTGTTCGTGTCTGCATGTTGACAGTTGGGTTCTGCATTCACGGCCTGAGTACTTAAACTGCTGCCCATTTCAGTTCAGGGACTCTGGAGGCTTCGAATCCTTTGTGAGTGGCAAGACCACGGAGATGCAGAAGATCGACGTCAATGAGCGCATCGTCGGCCTCGAACGCCTCGATCCCACTCCTCGACCCACGACGTAAGTGACTAAGTGCTATAGCTGAAGAAAGGTATCATGTGTTGTGGCTTATTTGAGTAGCTTCCACAACAGCGCAGAAGTTTAAAGGGTGGCACTAATTAATGGAATTTCTATCAAGAAGGGGTCCGTGCAGTTCTCAACAAGCGGACCATCATCAAAATAAGATCAATATGCTTTCATTATATTCAGTTTAGGAACTAATCACTTCCATTCATCTCAGCATTTTCATGTCGCATATACATGAGGAACTCCATCATCTCTGATTAAAATAGTTGTTGTGTATGGACATTTTGTTGGTCCTTATTCATTAACCGTATGCTTCATTTTTCAGATCACCCTATCTGGAAGGTCGATGGAACATTGAATGGTTTGGTGATAGCAGTCCTGGAACATTTGCATCCAAGCTTTTGTTTGAGTACGCCACTATTTCTGGATGCAAGTTACATTACAATGAACTCACCATTTTAATTAGAGCTCTCCTTACTTTATTCTCATAAGAATAAGTTACCTGGTTTGTAAAATTTATATTGTCATAGTGTGTTGCAAATACATAAATCTAAATTGATCTTTCTCTGGCAAAAATGTGTATCACATAGCGAGTATACTCTTTTCGTAGGAGGTCACCTACAAGTGTCGCACACTTTACGGGGCTTGATGTGGTGATCAGGGATGGCTACTGCAAAATTTCCTCGAACGTCAAGCTGTTGAATACGGTAATTTCAAAACTTGTGGGAAGTCGCCTACAACCCTTGTGCGTTTTTGGATCTGCCTTTACAACTACCTCATGTTTGCAATGTCTGTGCCATTTATATACCTGCCTACAGCATGCATAGCTAATTTTTTTCTTCAAATGAAATTCTGAGAAGTAGCTCTTGTAATGTGGCAAGATGCCAAGATCCCACGTTCATACTAAGGCATTGCTGGCAGCCATTTATCTGTCTTATCCAGGAGCTGTATATTTTGTATATGGCCATGTTGTTCTGTTGTTCCATTCATGCCTCACAGTTTACCGCCTTTTTGTGTATGCAGATACAAAACAGATTCGTGCTGACCACTCAACTGTCCGTGGAGGGGCCTATCAGGATGAAAGAGGAATACGTCGAGGCATTTTTGGAAACTCCCAAAATCAGTGAAGAAACACTACCTGAACAACTGAAGGGCTTACTTGGACAAACTGCAGGAGCTCTACAGCAACTTCCTGCCTCTATAAGAGATGCTGTTTCGGAGGGGGTTAAGCTACCTCTTAGTAAGTACATAAGGCTTGATTACTGACCTTTTCTTGTTATTGCATCACTTTTCCATTTTTATTAGGACATACTGCCAATTCATACAACGCAAACGCAGGATTTATTACTGACCTTTTCTTGTTAAAAAACTGCTGCTTGCTTCAATGCATTTGTAATCACTGATTTTTTTGCCAAAAATATTAAATTATTGGAATGCTGCCTTTTGTTTCTTCTGAAATTTGACTTCCAACCATGACAAGAAAGGAATGCTCACAGTATTCATGACATCACGGTAGCTAGTTCTCTCTATCCATGTTGTCCATCTGCAATACTTTTGTCTGCCTGCAGTATTTAGTGCACCATCACAGGATGGTTCAATATAGTTATGCTATTTTTCATTCTGTGATGCCATGAATCTTTAATAATTGTCATGTATGTTACATGGATTGATTAATTCCGTTGCATGGCCCCTTTTTTTATTACAGATGGGATGTACCAGCGCTTATTCATGATTTCCTACCTTGATGAAGAAATACTGGTATGTTTATCAGTTTATCACACACTAAAGTGAACACCAAAATCATATCGTGATAACATGCATTTGTACCTGTGTACATTACACTGTGACCATATGGCATCCACCATCCATCTTGGAAGTAACCCCTTGGTTTTATCTACTGTATGAACTAACACAAAAGATGGAATCAGTACTTTTATAGCTTCCACGCTTGAGTTGTACCATATGTCTTACTAAGTGTCACATGTTGAACATAATTACTGGACTATACCTAGTTCTTTTAGAGAAAACATACCTGATTCTGTACTTGGCCCATAAACACATTAATATCAGAGAAAATAAAAGCTGATGACATACTGAGTTTGAATGCTGCACAGGTTTAGCATCATCATTTTATCTATACAGTGGAAATGAAGGCTCTTAATCCTCTGAAGTACCAGTCCATGGTATCTTCTTGAGAATGTTGAGCATCCCGTACGCAAGACCAGAAGAAAAAATGCACATATTTGTCAGCTTTTGTTGTTGTTAAAAATCATCGATAAGAAGCCAGATTTATGGCATTTATCAACGTCATTTGCAAGTTTAAGATGCTGATAATCTAATCAGCCTACCAATACAGTAGCGTCAGTTCGATCCTCTCTTCTAGACAAGTCAATCTAATCATGTTCCACAAAGTACAGAATGAATGGTTTGAAATCTCATATTATCCGTCCTACTAATACAGTATTTTGGAAGGATCGAAAAGTCGCAACTTCTCATGGTTGTTCTGTCTTCTCATTTAGATTATCCGAGATGCTGCTGGAGCACCTGATGTCCTGACAAAACTAGAAGGGCCGCAACCAAATCCAATGGAGAACACGCCAGATGTAGTGATCCCCGAATATCAAAGCTAGTGTTTGGGCACTTACCGGAGCACTATGGTTAACTTTTTCAGAGATGTCTTTTCTGTCTTACCACTTTCCAGGTTTTCACATACATGAAAAAGTAGTGCATATGTTAGCAGTCACTTGAGTGTGTAAACTCAAGCTCCTTTTTGCTGCTGGCTAGAGTAGTTACTGCTATCCTGGAGTTGAGCAATACTTGAGCACTCAGATGCGATGAAAAATTAGATATGCAAAATGGGCAGTAAATAACTCTTTACTGTAATTTGTTTTGTTCCATATAATTCCAGCACCCAGCTTTGCATCGGCGCAAATGACACCAAAGTTAGCTTGGTATACTATCTCAAATACAAACATCCAGCAAGAAGATGAAATGTGGATCATGGAGCCACATGCCAGCGACTGCATTTTCGGACCGGTGATTACGGCCATTGTAAAATCTTCCCCTTGTTCGCATCAGGAGTAATAATCATAGTATAATATGTCATTCCTCACAGGCTAGAGGAGGGCATTCTACCTGAATGTTTAGTTCCTCGTGAGAAACAGTCTTTTATTTTTAAAATATCGTGTTGCGATCATCCTGTACGTGCGTGCAGGTGCAGCGCAAGGTTTGTTAGTCCTGCACCTAACCACTCCTGTCCTGACAGGCTGACGCTGCAAACAATTCTGCCATGTCTTCCTTCATCGTCAGTTCAGTTCAGAGCATGCGCCTGCCTATCTCTATCTCTATCCCAGAAGACGAAAAGAAAACAAGGTTGGAATCAAACACCCAATGCCATCAAAACAACCAAACTAATCTTGCATTTCCATTCCATGTGCGGGTTCAAATTTGAATAACACAACTGAAATATCAACAAACTTGGAGAAGTAACAGACGCAGGAAACCCAATTCTATAACTTAAAATTCCAGGCCGAAATGGGGGATCTCTCTGTCAACCGAACCGAACCGTCACCGTCGTCCTACGCAACAACAGCAGGGGGCAAAAAATTCTCGGACTTAGCTCTAATGGGGGCGGGCCGCTGACCGATCAGAGACTAAAGCCATCCGCCGAGGAGGAACTCGTCGAGGTCCTGGAAGAAGGCGTCGTTCGTCGTCGTGCCCCCTGCCTCCCCGAACGCGCGCCCGAACCCTTCCTCCGGCGATGCGGCGTCCCCCTCCTCCTCCTTCACCTCCGCCTTGACGGTCGCCGCCGCCGCCTCCGGGGCGACCGCGACGGCGACGGCGCGGGCGTCGGACGACGAGCCGCCTGCCGCCGCCTGCTGGGACGAAGACTCGGCCGACCACGACGAGGACGACGAGGAGGACCCTGCGCCGCCTTTCGGCTTCCCGGTGAGGCGCTGCACGAGGTCGCGGAAGTGCCGCGCGTCCGTCTTGATCACCTCCGGCGCCAGGACGTGCACGATCCTGATCTTGCGCGGCGGGCCCTTCGCGATGGGGCGGGACCACCGGTGCGCGCCCATCGCCGACGACGGCGCCGGCGCGGCGCGGGACTGGAGCTTCACGGCGGGGGAGTGCGGTGCCATTCTCGCCTCCCGATGCGAGAAACGGACGGGAGGAAGACGGTGGTGGCTTTAGGGAAGAGGGCTGTGGCCACAGGGGGTTTATATAGACCCACCCTGGGCCCTGCGCCGTTGGATGCTGTGGGTTTCCTCCATCCAACGGCTGACGTTGAGACGTGTGTAATATTTGGCACTGATTTAATACGTCCTGTGTATTTTTAGCACTACAAAAATATAGGCCTAAAGAATTTAATGCCTTCCTTTTTCTACATACGCGCTCAAATGGATTTAATTCCTCTCGTCCGCGTCCTAATAAATCTCAAGCATTGATACGTAAGCGATCCGCTTGCAAAAAATCTAGCGCGTGTGGGATAACATGTAGACGATTTTAGGACTATACTTCTACATTAAGAAAAATACTTTGCTAGTCCATTTATGATTAGACTATGTAATATACACTCCACGATGTTTATTATAAAACCACGCTACAATATACGTAAATAGGTCCACGATTTTTATTTTGCTATTAAAACTCTGGCTCCCTGTTTTTCTTCCCTAACCCTAAGCGGCTAGGGCAAACTCTATCCTCCAAACTTCGCTGACGAGCCCATAAATTCGCCTCCCCTCTGCCTGCCACTCTGGTGGCCGGTGGCGGGGAGCGGAATCCCGGTGTCTTTGCTTCGGTTAGTAGTTTAGGTTAGTTTTTTTTAGTTCTCGCACGTGCGGTGCTCGGGCAGATGGCGGCGCTACTTCTTCGAGTTTGTCTTCCGTGCTTCGATCCTCCTTGAGTTCGCCCGTCTAGACGTAGTCGACGGAGCTCTGGCATAGATTCCTGTCGTCTCTTCGGGGCGGTGAGGTTAGGTTTTCTCGTCTTGTGGCGAGATTTGGTGTCAAGTGCTTCAGATCTTTGCAAGGGTTCAACAGCGGCTCCAGGGCGTTGGCCCATAGGGGCACGTGCATGAAGACTTTCCGGCTGTCATTGACAAGGTCAAACCGGCTCCGGTAGGGGAGCTGCGACAGCGGCAATAGTGGTTGTTTGGGTCCTGAAATTTCAATGTAATTTTACCATGTTCAAGATGCTTTGTATTTCCGCCGAACTTTGATAATAGATTGGACCATTTTCGCAAAAAAAATTATAACTCCAGCTACCAAATAGGTTAACCTTTTAGTCTTTGTAGGGCGGCGATATGAGAACGACGATAACGGCACGTCAGTGGCAGTTGTCATTTGGTAGTCCAGGGACCTCGATGTATCTTTTTATTATGTTTTGAATGCTTTGTGTGAATTTTTATAATAGATCTAAGTTTTGTTTTTTGGAAAAAATAATACGGAGTACGTATTACTGAACTCCGAAGTGCTACTCCTGATTTCTTCCTTATCCTCATATAGAAAAAAGGAATGTCAGAGTTGCAGAGTAACCGACGCAGCATATTCGTTTTCAGTACCTGCGCCTTTCGAATGGATCGGAGGATTATCCATATCCAGGTCAGTTACTACACTGTTCTGGAAAACCCCACAATATGAATTTAGTTAGTTGCATCCTTAGGGCATGTACAATGATTCTATCTTAATAATGTCATGTAGGATAAATAATGAGATGGAGAAGAGAGAATTCATAAAAAAGACCCGTTTTCTCTTATTTAAGGGAAGACAAGAGATGATCTCTTAGCACAATATGTCTCACCACGTTTTCAGGAATAACTAGTTATTGAAGATAAGACTAAGATATGATCCATTGTAGACATGTTTTTTGTCAACTCTAAATTACATGCAAGACTTAAAATAAGACTATCTTATCAACCATTGTACATGCCCTTAGCATTTCCGCTCTCCTATTTTGGACCGTTATAGAAAGCAGATTTTTTTTACGGGTGATAGAAAGCAGATTATTTGCTACGTGGAACCAAAATCGGAAGCCGATTATTTGCTAGCCGGAACGAAAACGGACGCTCGTGCATGCCATCGGAAATCCTTTTTTTTTTAACACTTGACATAGGAAATCAATGTTTCATGTTCTTTTTTGAACACAGTACCCTCTCCTCTTTTTTTTGAGGATATATAGAAGCAGATTATTTGCTCCGTGGAACAAAAATAGGAAGCCGATTATTTGCTACGCGGAACAAAAATGGACGCCCGTGCATGCCGTTGGAAATCCTTTTTTTTAAACAAGTGACATAGAAAATCAATGTTGCATATTCTTTTTTGAACACAGTACGCTCTCCTGTTTTCGACCGTTATAGGAAGCATATTACTTGCTACGCGGAAAAAAATAGGAAGCCGATTATTCGCTGCACGGAACAAAAATGGACGCTCGTGCATGCCGTCGGAAATCCTTTTTTTTAACACGTGACATAGGAAATCAATTTGGCATGTTCAGTGATAAGGTTTATTTTATTTTATTTGTTGTGTTCAGTGATAAAGTTGCAAGGAAATACTATTACGTTATCTTAGAGCAACACCAATGGGGCGGCACATTTCATCCGCTGGCGTCCGTTTGGGTCGGCGCGGACAGAAAAAACGGCCCAACGCGCCGACTCAAACGGACGCGCGTCCGCTTGGCGACCCATTCCCGGCCCAATTTTGAGCCGGATTTGCGTCGGCGCGGACACGAGACAGACGCGCGCGCGCCTACTCCTCTCCCCGGGCCCGCCGGTCGGTGTCAGCCACCGCCATTTCCCCCCATTTCACCCAAAAACCCTCCTGCCCGCGCGCTCCCGCCCCACGCCCTGCCATGGAGGACGCCATCGACCTCGACGACGCCGCCGGCCTCGCCTCCCTCGTCTCGTCCGCCGCCGCCGCCGCCCCCTTCGGAAAAGGCAAGCCTCGTGCCCCGCGCAAGACCGCCGCCGCGGCCAAGCCAAAGAAGCCGCTGATGCCCGCACAACGGGCAAGGGAGTCGGCCAAGAGGAAGGACCGGAGGCAGGCCGCAGACGTGAGGGATGAAGCCGCTGCGCAGGCCGCCATCGCCGCCGCCGCGCAGCAGGAGGTCACCAACGCATTTGTCCGCTTTTTTTGTGTGCTGGCATGTGTGCCGGCCGGCTGGCAAGTGCGCCAGCATGAACTGTGGTGATATTTTCTGAAGCCGGCATTGTATGCCGGCGCTGGCATGGTGCCGGCATGAGACATGGCCGCTGGCATGATCGGCCGCGGGCTTTTTTTTAAGTTGAGTGCGGACATGAAATGAGTCGGCGCGTTGGGCGCACTGCCGACCCAAATGCAAAACTGGGCGGACGCCGGGCGGGCGGCCAACCCAAACGGATAAAAAGCGGACAAATGCGCCGTCCGTTTGGGTCGGCCCATTGGAGTTGCTCTTAGCGCTCAATCTTCTCTTTATTTGGTATTCCCTTCGTTCCATTATATAAGACGTTTTTGCAAGCAAACATATTCACACACAAAAAGTGGTATTATAAGGTACGGACTCGCGTTCGAGTAGGACACGTGTATCCTAGTAGGTATTCTATATAATGTGAAGGATAGATACACGATGTAACCTATGCCAATAAAATAAAAGAGACATGCAGGGGACGCTGGTGGCGTGTACTAACACTTGGGTGGTCGGTGTGTGATATTGTAGTGGAATAAATGGGAAGAAGCGCCTACAATCATGCTCGGGAACCGGGATGTAGCCGAGTTTGGGTGAACATCATTAATAAATCTTTTGGTGTTGTGCCTCATGTGATTGCTTGGCCGGTAGACTAGTGTGCACCTCGGATTAATCTAACACAAAAAGCTCCAGCGGCCATCACTGCTGCCGTTGGCCCCGAACACCGTGCTAGGGTTAGGAGGAGGAAGGAATAGAGGAGAAAGGCTTTTAATGTGATTAAAACAAACCATAGGGGGCTATTTGTAAACTTTTATGTTCAGATGAAGCGTGGGAAAACCGGACATGTTTCGCGCGTGCTAGTGTGGCACCCACACAAGCGTAATTTACTCGACCTAGCTCGGTTTGTACCAAAATAAACCAGTTACTCAAGTTCATGGACAAATCCATTGCATTTACAACCTTTTGGACGACTCAATCTGTGCAGCAATTTTGTGTACCTCCAATCTTATTACATCTTGTCAAATTCTAGGAAGGAGCGACGTGTGTTAAGTAAACCAAATTGCTATGAGGGCAAAAATGACGCAGTTTGTTACCGAAAATATGCGATGGCTGCACCCTGTAATCCTTCATTACTTACTTCACTTGTGCTGGTGCACGGACCAGAGTGGGCAGAACAACCTCGGTCAGAAGAAAACGGCCGACCCCACCCGTGCTGCCGTTTTGCCAATACAAAAGCGCACCATCACCGCCCTGCGTGAATTACTAGTGTTAATCTTACATCAGCGAGGTGATTGATCAGCAAAGGCCTTATTATGATCGCATTGCAGTTCCGTACCCTTTCACACTCACTTGACTCCTGGAGAGACGATCGATCACACACACGCAGTTCACGCGCTGACCTGACGCCGGCGTGCTCTGCTTGGGCGTGATGCGACGCTGTAACGGCCTGGTTTTCCTTGTCGAGTCCATTTGCTAATCCACGGTCCCTGTCAGTGGTTTCGCGTACCTGTCAGTCGGCGTTACGGGGTCAGCCATGTGTATATGCAAGTGGTGCATTAACTAATTTAGTCCTCGCGGTTGTGGAGACGATTACGGTGTGTGTTGTATTTAGTACGCGTCGTCGTCTCCGGCGAGAGAGCGTGAGAGGTGAGATGTGACCGTGCGTGCTGGATAAGACGGCGGCGTACTGGTATTCGGTCGGCAAGCTAGCACAGGCACAACACCCTCTGATGATTTGGTATCTTATCCTGTTGTAAAATTTCTGTATGTGCAGTGCGCGAGCTGAGTTGTAAGTTGTACTAGTCACGAGCAGTTCATGACTCAAGTGCCGAGTGCTCCGACTGACATGACAACGCGGCGCTGCAGGCGTAGTAGCCCGTGGCTAGGTTGCGGTTGACGGGGAATGTGGCGTGCGTGCGCCCGAGATCGGCACCCGAAATCGATCGCCTCGGCTGGTCTGGCTGGCAGTGGCGCCCGGCCGTTACGACCCGGCCTGGGTTACCTTCGGTGTGACCGCGCGGGCGGAGTCAGCGGCGCCCACACGCGCCTGCCTCTCTGCCTGGCCGAGAGAGGGCGATGCGCCTTGCTTGGTGGCGCGGTGACATGCGCCCACGCGCTCGCTCGCCGGCACGGCACGGGACGGGGAGGAATCTATCCGCGCTTCGGTACGAGGTGGTGGTTGTGGTTCCGCAGCGGCCCGAAGCTCGTGCTCGGGTATCCCATGCCGCCATGCGCATCACCAGACACCAGCCGAGTTCACTCACCACCTGCTCCCCATGAAACCGTGTCGGTTCACCGTTTGCACCTACCGATTCATACTGGCCACTGCATTGTTCAGGCCCATATTCCGTGCAAAACTCTATTTATCCGATTTTGAAGCTCCACAAATTCGGTCTGTATAGAGGTGTGGGAGTGTGATGTGGTCGGTGCATGTGTTCATGTTGTATGAGGTGTTCTTATTTTATTTTTTCTGTTATGACACATTTTTATTAATTTATAAATTTTTCGTGTTGTTCTATTTTTTTCCCATGCTGTTCTAAAGTTCAAGGCAAAATATAATATATTATATAAACGCTTTACTAAGTTTTATGTTGCCTCTTAAATTTATATTGGAACGTATTTTAGTGCGTATTTAAATTATTCTCTTGGTACACGAAAGAAGTGTGTGGTTATTTCCAAACATTTGGGGCCAAAAAACGACACAGGGGCAAAAGGGAACATATTACATGATACCATGCTTCAAAACTCAAAATTTTGTGTATAAGAAAATTCGAATTTTTCTTGTGAATGTTCACAAGACATGAGTCTGCAATCCTAAAAACTTTAGATCCAAAATCGAAATATACATGAAGAAACAAAAAAAATCAAAACTGCATGTGAATATTTCCATTCTTGTGTTTGTCTTTTTGTGGCACTATTCATGCAGAATTTGTCTTTCTTATTTTCTCAATGTGTGTTTTGATTTTGGATCTCAATTTTTTAGGGATAGTAGACATATGTCGTGTGGATACTCACAAATGTTTTCAATTTTTAAAAACATGTAAACTTGATTTTTGTGGAATGGTATCATGGTATCACATGATATTTTGTGTCATGATGGGCGCAAACTACACCATAAGGCCTCTCCGGTGCATACATGCTTAGATGTGATGCTAAGTGCATAAAAGAGTTTAGCAACTAAGCTCCGCAATGCATAAGTGCTTGGTTTTCATCATTTAATTAGTTGTATAAACTGTGTTTTCGTCTAGCTACACGAGCTTAGTGTCGTTCGCTCCTACTTGACAGTCTTAGCATATGTACAAGGTACAGCACTGGAAAGAACCTAATTAGAGAGAAAAAACTATATGCAAAAAATTAGGGATGTTCTTGCTATTGGCTTGTAGTGCTATCTTTGTTTTGTGAAAAGGATTCAGATATATTATAAAGATTCACCAAAAGTGTAGAGGATCCGAAACGTAATAAAATTACAATGAGGTATCTGAAGCACTGAACAACAACTGTCATTGCCAGAACGAGCCGCGGCTTGTAGTGCTATCTTTCTGTTCCGTTCACCCGTCAATCAGAAATAAAGGATATTATTAGTCTTGCTCTTGTTGGAAATATGAGCAAATTACTACGAGATTTAATCCGAATAAACGGAAAATAAATCATGATAGCAATAGCAGAGATTAAACTAATCATGCGAACAAGAAGGATAGAATCACATATGGTGCAGCAGGAACAGCACCGCCAGCGTTGACGTTGTCGCCCATGTCGTCGAGGATGAGGTTGCCGAGGTCGGGGAAAAAGTCGTCGTTCGCAAAGTCGTCGCTGCCAGCAGTCGCGTGAGTGCGCTCCCCAAAAACCTGATCGCCCCTCTCCCGTACAGGATCACGAGAGGCGGGGTTCCGGAGGCCTGTTGTCCCTTCTCCCGGTGCACGCCGAAAGGAGGGATGGAGAAGACTTGCTTGGCGGCGCAATGATCTGGAACGGGTGTGCGAAACCATGCGAGACGGCTGCGGCTAGGGTAGACGTCTGCCTGACTATATAGTGCGGGCCGGGTAGGTCGTGGGAGTAAACCCCACGTCCGAGTCGTCACGATCCAAAAGAATCGGAAACGGTTCAGTAATTAACTCGTCCGTTAATTATTAATTAGTGACTCATTAATTTTTCCCGAGAAGCAAAAATATAGACAGAGGGCATAGCTCTGTCCTTGGCTCGGCTCAATCCCGCAACCTGCGGCGCGTCATGACGAGGCGTGGCGTGGCGAGGCGAGCGAAGAGGAGGAACACGCGTGTAGGTCTCTTCTTCTCATGCTCATACAAGTGGTAGAAGAGCTCATCTTATAAAGAGGTGCAACTCTCTCTCAACTTCCGGGGTGGGACTAAACTTTAGTCTCACTCACTCCACTCACATGTGTGCATGAATGGGCCAAGAGAATTTCAGAATTTTAGTTGGGCTTTGGGCCAAAGGCCTACTGGCAAAATTCCAACAATCCCCCACAAAGTCTCATTGGCATATCTCATCATTTAGTTCCAAAACATTGTTTATATACCGGTGCTTAGTGGAGACTGTGAAGTTGTACTTCCACTTAGAGATTTATGCTACACTAGATCACAACTTGAATAGTGGACTATGCCTTGAACTACAAGTTTTCTGTGAGACTAGTTTCACACAAATTCTTGACCGATACTGGGCTGCCGCAAGGCTTCCCCGTGGGTGGAGCGTATACGTCATACTGCAGGGCCTTTCACGAATTTATTAGAGAATACCCAATTCTCATAAACTGCGACGTTTAACAGTCAAATTCATATAGGTGTGTTCCTCGGGAGATGTTCTGCAGGACAACATCTCTGCTTACCCGAATAAGCCACTTGGAACACATTAAGATAAGTATCAACCTGCCATGCAGATCAGGAGAGTATTGCATCTTCATGGAGTGGGATAATTAAAATAGGGATACTCTCCTCTCAGTTGACCAACAGCTTGTCTCCCACTTCTACTTCACGGGATCTCCGATCACATAGAGTGGGTTACCACTATGGACAACTCATGCGGTGGGTCTCAGACCCATCTCCATCGATGCATTATCTATCACATTACGTGATAAACCCTTTGTGAAGGGATCTGCCAAATTTTTCGACGTTTCGATATAATCCAACATAATAACTCCGGAGTTCCTCAATTTTCTGACAGATTTTAGTCTCCTCTTCACATGCCTTGAGAACTTCATATTGTCCTTAGAACTGTTTATCTTGATGATCACAGTTTGATTATCACAGTTCATCAGGATAGGGGGTATTGGTTTTTCAACCATAGGTAAGTCCATCAAGAGCTCACGAAGCCACTCTGCTTCAACAGTGCCAGTGTCTAATGCTGTGAGTTCCGCTTCCATAGTTGACCTCGTTAAGATGGTCTACTTGCAAGACTTCCAGGAAACAGCGCCACCACCAAGTGTAAAAACATAACCACTTGTGGCCTTAATCTCATCAGCATCAGATATCTAGTTCGAGTCACTATAACCCTCCAGTACCCTTGGATACCCGGTGTAGTGAATCCCATAGCTCGCAGTGCCTTTCAAGTAGCGCATAACTCTCTCAAGCGCACGCCAATGATCATCTCCTGGTTTTGACACAAACCGACTCAGCTTGCTCACAGCAAAAGAGATGTCAGGCCTCGTGGCACTCGCCAAATACATAAGCGAGCCAATCATCTGAGAATACCTCAGTTGATCTCTAGCAATCCGTCGATTCTTTTGAAGCAACACACTATCATCATATGGAGTTGGATAAGGCGTGCTGTCGCTATACCCAAAATGACTCAAGATCTTTTCCACATAGTGAGATTGAAGCAGTGTGATCCCACCATTCTCGTCTCTCAACAGCTTGATGTTTAAGATAACATCAGCTACTCATAGATCCTTCATCTCAAAGCAGCGATATAAGAAATCCTTAACCTCCTTGATTAAATCAAGTTTGGTTCCAAAGATCAGTATGTCGTCGACATACAGACAAAGAATAACTCCTTCGCCCCACCATGGCGATAGTACACACACTTATCACCACCATTTACTACAAAGCCGGTAGCAGTTAATGTTCTTTCGAACTTCTCATGCCACTCCTTAGGAGCTTGTTTAAGGCCATATAAAGACTTTAGTAACTTTCACACCTTTCCTTCCTGACCAGGTACTACAAAACCATCTGGCTGATCCATGTAAATTTCCTCCTTCAACTCTCCATTGAGGAAAGCCGTCTTAACGTCCATTTGATGAACGAGAAGACCATGTGAGGCAGCCAGTGATAGTAGCACCCGAATTGTGGTCAGTCTAGCCACGGGTGAGTAAGTATCAAAGAAGTCTTCACCTTCTTTCTGGGTATAACTCTTAGCCACAAGCCGTGCCTTGTACTTTTCAATTGTACCATTAGGTCTAAGCTTCTTCTTGAACACCCACTTACATCCTACAGGTTTGCACCCATAAGGACGGTCAGTAATCTCCCAGGTTCCGTTAGCTAAGATGGAATCCATCTCGCTACGAACAACTTCCTTCCAGTAGTCAGCATCAGGAGATGCACAGGCTTATGAAATAGTCCTGGGTGTGTCATCCACGAGGTACACAATGAAATCATCACCAAAGGACTTTGCAGTCCTCTGTCTCTTACTCCTCACAGGAGTTCTGTCGTGGAATAGTCACGACAGATGCCCTCGTGAAAGGACTTAGTCGTGGAGCCATCGCAGCTAGGAAGCTTAAAGGGGTTAAATCGGGACAAAGGACACGAGGATTATACTGGTTCGGCCCCTTACGGTGAAGGTAAAAGCCTACGATCCAGTTTGGAGTGGGATTGCTTATGTCTCGATAACCAGGGAGCGAATCGCTTGACCTAGCTCTCGATCTGATGTTACCTATCCTGAACCGCCGTCGGGTCGTCCCTTTATATACAGAGGTTGACGCCCAGCGGCTCTCAGAATCCCGGCCGGCTCATAAACAGTGTCCGGCTGGGTTTCTTAACTATTCTTGCCTTACAATACAAGTCACGTACATATGGCGGTTTTATCACTACGGGCCTTAAGTCGCCTCTGGGCTTTGGGCCCTTAACTGAGCCGCCATCTTCAACCTTGGTCTTGGGCTTCGAGAACACTTATAGGTATAACCCGGCCTCTCCTGGGCGGGTCATACCAGTAGTTATATCCCCAACATTAGGCCCCAGATTGATTTGGACCGGTTCATGTCAATCTTCAACACTTAGAAAAAATCTTCTGCTTCTTGCTTATGAAATTGTTTGTAACCCGCCATTACGTCATCCTTAGAACCCGCAGTAACCCGCCATGACGTCACCTGTCATAAATGAACATTTTATCCGATATATCTCAACGGATCTTTTTCTTAATGACCGTCCCGAAAATCGAGGCGTCCTTGTAGCTGGATAACTTAATTTTTCGGCCTCCTCATTTTTCGCGCCCACTTTATCAGTCTTTCCCTTATAAATAGGTACGACTGGTCTTTCTTCATTCTCTCCCTTTCCATCATCTTCTTCCTTTCGCAACCCCACTGCCGCTCGAGCTTCCGCCGCCGCCGCAGCGCACCTCGTTTTCGTCGACCTTGGCCGCTGCATCGACCTGAATCTGTCCAGAGAACGGCAGCGCCCCTCCGCAGTAGATCTGCTGCTGTAAGTTTTCTCCTTCTCGCACCTTAGATCTGCATTAGGGTTTCGCGGGTTCCTGTGTTCTTCGTAGTTCATCACAGCATCTTCGTAGTTCTTCCTCTATGGCCTCTTTTGATCCAAGAATAATATGGAACCCATGCGGTAGCTGTTTAGCATCCGTTTTTGGCGCTAGCAGATCCTCTTTCTTTGTACAGAACCTTCATTAGAACGCATGAACTCTGCTGTACCATATTTTTAGGTCTAGAAATATTTCTTTTCTGAACGACCATTTGATCCAAAATAATAACTGCAGTTTGTGAAACCTGTTTATGCCATACTTAGGCAAAAATCTGGACTCGTTAGATCGCTCTAGCCATGGCGACTCTTCTCACCGGTTTAAAGAGACAATGCTCAATTGATAACCTTGAACACCCATGACGGTTTAAACAATCATAACGGCTTATAGAACCTATGGCAGCTTAAATAACCTTGACATAATTATCCTTATACCATTAGGCCCCTTCATAAGCCGCCATCTGTCGTATTTTTTCTTTCCGGCTTAAATTTGAACCGGTATTTTATTCTTTGTCAGGCCTCTATCACAATGGCACCCAAAGCTCCCACTTCTTGCAACTGGGTTAAATCCATTATTACAGACAACACTCTTGACGATTATGTGAAGACCGGCTATCGGCCGAAGAAGGAAGACATGTCTTATCGTGCTCCTAACCCGGAGGAGGAATTCCCTCAACCCAAAGAGGGGGAAGTTATTATTTTCACGAATCATATGAACCGGGGTTTCTCTCCTCCCGGCTCAAAATTCTTCAGAGATGTGTTGCACTTCTTTGATCTTCGCCCACAAGACATCGGACCCAATTTCGTGTCTAACATCTGCAACTTCCAAGTATTTAGTGAAGTTTATCTTGGAGAAGAACCCAATATTTTACTCTTCAGAGAGTTATTCTATTTGAACCGCCAGAATGAGTGCGCCAGCGGCCAGAGCTTAGAACTTGGTGGTGTCTCGATCCAGCGTCGCAGGGACGTAATCTTTCCTGCCAACCCGCCGAGTCATCCCAAAGACTGGAATCAGACGTGGTTTTACTGCCAAGATACCTCTCCGGCTGGTGAGAACCCTCTGCCCGGGTTTCGCGCAACACTTCTTGGGCCAAACCACCCGCTTCCAGACAAGATTATAGCCGCCGAACGCAAAACACTCGCTCCTGTTGGGGAACGTAGTAATTTCAAAAAAATTCTACGCACACGCAAGATCATGGTGATGTATAGCAACGAGAGGAGAGAGTGTTGTCCACGTACCCTCGTAGACCGAAAGCGGAAGCGTTAACACAACGCGGTTGATGTAGTCGTACGTCTTCACGATCCGACCGATCAAGTACCGAACGCACGGCACCTCCGAGTTCAGCACACATTCAGCTCGATGACGTCCCTCGAACTCCGATCCAGCCGAGTGTTGAGGGAGAGTTTCGTCAGCACGACGGCGTGGTGACAATGATGATGTTCTACCGACGCAGGGCTTCGCCTAAGCACCGCTACGATATTATCGAGGTGTAATATGGTGGAGGGGGGCACCGCACACGGCTAAGAGATCAATGATCAATTGTGTGTCTAGAGGTGTCCCCCTGCCCCCGTATATAAAGGAGCAAGGGGGGTTCGGCCGGCCAAGGGGAGAGGCGCGCCAGGAGGAGTCCTACTCCTACCGGGAGTAGGACTCCCCCCTTTTCCATGTTGGACTAGGAGAGAGAGGGGGAAGAGGTGGAGGGGAGGAAGGAAAGGGGGGGTGCCGCCCCCCTCTCCTTGTCCTATTCGGATTGGGGGGGGGGGGGGGAAGGGCGTGCGGCCCTGCCCTGGCCTCCTCTCCTCTCTTCCACCTAGGCCAACTAAAGCCCATTAAGTTACCGGGGGGTTCCGGTAACCTCCCGGTACTCCGAAAAATCCCGATTTCACCCGGAACACTTCCGATGTCCAAACATAGGCTTCCAATATATCAATCTTTATGTCTCGACCATTTCAAGACTCCTCGTCATGTCCGTGATCACATCCGGGACTCCGAACAACCTTCGGTACATCAAAACATATAAACTCATAATATAACTGTCATCGTAACGTTAAGCGTGCGGACCCTACGGGTTCGAGAACTATGTAGACATGACCGAGACACCTCTCCGGTCAATAACCAATAGCGGAACCTGGATGCTCATATTGGTTCCCACATATTCTACGAAGATCTTTATCGGTCAGACCGCATAACAACATACGTTGTTCCCTTTGTCATCGGTATGTTACTTGCCCGAGATTCGATCGTCGGTATCTCGATACCTAGTTCAATTTCGTTACCGGCAAGTCTCTTTACTCGTTCCGTAATATATCATCCCGAAACTAACTCATTAGTCACAATGCTTGCAAGGCTTATAGTGATGTGTATTACTGAGTGGGCCCAGAGATA
Source organism: Triticum aestivum (assembly GCF_018294505.1). Taxonomy (NCBI): domain Eukaryota; kingdom Viridiplantae; phylum Streptophyta; class Magnoliopsida; order Poales; family Poaceae; genus Triticum; species Triticum aestivum. The sequence continues at coordinate 590,661,479 of NC_057799.1, read as the reverse complement.
CCTCTCCGACAATCGGAGTGACAAATCCTAATCTCGAAATACGCCAACCCAACAAGTACCTTTGGAGACACCTGTAGAGCACCTTTATAATCACCCAGTTACGTTGTGACGTTTGGTAGCACACAAAGTGTTCCTCCAGTAAACGGGAGTTGCATAATCTCATAGTCATAGGAACATGTATAAGTCATGAAGAAAGCAATAGCAACATACTAAACGATCGAGTGCTAAGCTAACGGAATGGGTCAAGTCAATCACATCATTCTCCTAATGATGTGATCCCGTTAATCAAATGACAACTCATGTCTATGGCTAGGAAACATAACCATCTTTGATCAACGAGCTAGTCAAGTAGAGGCATACTAGTGACACTCTGTTTGTCTATGTATTCACACATGTATTATGTTTCCGGTTAATACAATTCTAGCATGAATAATAAACATTTATCATGATATATGGAAATAAATAATAACTTTATTATTGCCTCTAGGGCATATTTCCTTCAGTCTCCCACTTGCACTAGAGTCAATAATCTAAATTACACAGTAATGATTCTTATACCCATGGAGTCTTGGTGCTGATCATGTTTTGCTCGTGGAAGAGGCTTAGTCAACGGGTCTGCAACATTCAGATCCGTATGTATCTTGCAAATTTCTATGTCTCCCACCTGGACTAAATCCCGGATGGAATTGAAGCGTCTTTTGATGTGCTTGGTTCTCTTGTGAAATCTGGATTCCTTTGCTAAGGCAATTGCACCAGTATTGTCACAAAAGATTTTCATTGGTCCCGATGCACTAGGTATGACACCTAGATCAGATATGAACTCCTTCATCCAGACTCCTTCATTTGCTGCTTCCGAAGCAGCTATGTACTCCGCTTCACACGTAGATCCCGCCACGACACTTTGCTTAGAACTGCACCAACTGACAGCTCCACCGTTCAATGTAAACACGTATCCGGTTTGTGATTTAGAATCGTCCGGATCAGTGTCAAAGCTTGCATCAACGTAACCATTTACGATGAGCTCTTTGTCACCTCCATAAACGAGAAACATATCCTTAGTCCTTTTCAGGTATTTCAGGATGTTCTTGACCGCTGTCCAGTGATCCACTCCTGGATTACTTTGGTACCTCCCTGCTAAACTTATAGCAAGGCACACATCAGGTCTGGTACACATCATTGCATACATGATAGAGCCTATGGCTGAAGCATAGGGAACATCTTTCATCTTCTCTCTATCTTCTGCAGTGGTCGGGCATTGAGTCTTACTCAATCTCACACCTTGTAGTACAGGCAAGAACCCTTTATTTGCTTGATCTATTTTGAACTTCTTCAAAACTTTGTCATGGTATGTGCTTTGTGAAAGTCCAATTAAGCGTCTTGATCTATCTCTATAGATCTTGATGCCTAATATATATGCAGCTTCACCGAGGTCTTTCATTGAAAAACTCTTATTCAAGTATCCCTTTATGCTATCCAGAAATTCTATATCATTTCCAATTAGCAATATGTCATCCACATATAATATCAGAAATGCTACTAAGCTCCCACTCACTTTCTTGTAAATACAGGCTTCTCCAAAAGTCTGTATAAAACCAAATGCTTTGATCACACTATCAAAGCGTTTATTCCAACTCCGAGAGGCTTGCACCAGTCCATAAATGGATCGCTGGAGCTTGCACACTTTGTTAGCTCCCTTTGGATCGACAAAACCTTCCGGTTGCATCATATACAACTCTTCTTCCAGAAATCCATTCAGGACTGCAGTTTTGACATCCATTTGCCAAATTTCATAATCATAAAATGCGGCAATTGCTAACATGATTCGGACAGACTTGAGCATCGCTATGGGTGAGAATGTCTCATCGTAGTCAATCCCTTGAACTTGTCGAAAACCTTTCGCAACAAGTCGAGCTTTATAGACACCGTCAGCGTCAGTCTTCTTCTTGAAGATCCATTTATTTTCAATAGCTTGCCGATCATCGGGCAAGTCAACCAAACTCCATACTTTGTTCTCATACATGGATCCCATCTCGGATTTCATGGCCTCAAGCCATTTTGCGGAATCTGGGCTCACCATCGCTTCTTCATAGTTCGTAGGTTCGTCATGGTCTAGTAACATAACCTCCAGAATAGGATTACCGTACCACTCTGGTGCGGATCTTAATCTGGTTGACCTACGAGGTTCAGTAATAACTTGATCTGAAGTTTCATGATCATTATCATTAACTTCCTCACTAATTGGTGTAGGTGTCGCAGAAACTGGTTTCTGTGATGATCTACTTTCCAATAAGGGAGCAGGTACAGTTACCTCATCAAGTTCTACTTTCCTCCCACTCACTTCTTTCGAGAGAAACTCCTTCTCTAGAAAGGATCCATTCTTAGCAACGAATGTCTTGCCTTCGGATCTGTGATAGAAGGTGTACCCAACAGTCTCCTTTGGGTATCCTATGAAGACACATTTCTCCGATTTAGGTTCGAGCTTATCAGGTTGAAGTTTCTTCACATAAGCATTGCAACCCCAAACTTTAAGAAACGACAACTTTGGTTTCTTGCCAAACCATAGTTCATAAGGCGTCGTCTCAACGGATTTCGATGGTGCCCTATTTAGAGTGAATGCAGCCGTCTCTAAACATAACCCCAAAACGATAGCGGTAAATCAGTAAGAGACATCATAGATCGCACCATATCTAGTAAAGTACGATTACGACGTTCGGACACACCATTACGCTGTGGTGTTCTTGGTGGCGTGAGTTGCGAAACTATTCCGCATTGTTTCAAATGTAGGCCAAACTCGTAACTCAAATATTCTCCTCCACGATCTGATCGTAGAAACTTTATTTTCTTGTTATGATGATTTTCAACTTCGCTCTGAAATTCTTTGAACTTTTCAAATGTTTCAGACTTATGTTTCATTAAGTAGATATACCCATATCTACTCAAATCATCTGTGAAGATGAGAAAATAACGATATCCGCTACGAGCCTCAATATTCATCGGACCACATACATCTGTATGTATGATTTCCAACAAATCAGTTGCTCTCTCCATAGTTCCGGAGAACGGTGTTTTAGTCATCTTGCCCATGAGGCACGGTTCGCAATTACCAAGTGATTCATAATCAAGTGGTTCCAAAAGTCCATCAGTATGGAGTTTCTTCATGCGCTTTACACCGATATGACCTAAACGGCAGTGCCACAAATAAGTTGCACTATCATTATCAACTCTGCATCTTTTGGCTTCAATATTATGAATATGTGTATCACTACTATCGAGATATAGACCACTCTTCAAGGGTGCATGACCATAAAAGATATTACTCATATAAATAGAACAACCATTATTCTCTGATTTAAATGAATAACCGTCTCGCATCAAACAAGATCCAGATATAATGTTCATGCTTAACGCTGGCACCAAATAACAATTATTTAGGTCTAAAACTAATCCCGAAGGTAGATGTAGAGGTAGCATGCCGACCGCGATCACATCGACTTTGGAACCATTTCCCACGCGCATCGTCACCTCATCCTTAGCCAATCTTCGCTTAATCCGTAGCCCCTGTTTCGAGTTGCAAATATTAGCAACAGAACCAGTATCAAATACCCAGGTGCTACTGCGAGCATTAGTAAGGTACACATCAATAACATGTATATCACATATACCTTTGTTCACCTTGCCATCCTTCTTATCCGCCAAATACTTGGGGCAGTTCCGCTTCCAGTGACCAGTCTGCTTGCAGTAGAAGCACTCAGTCTCAGGCTTAGGTCCAGACTTGGGTTTCTTCTCCTGAACATCAACTTGCTTGCTGTTCTTCTTGAAGTTCCCCTTCTTCTTCCCTTTGCCCTTTTTCTTGAAACTAGTGGTCTTATTGACCATCAACACTTGATGCTCCTTTTTGATTTCTACCTCCGCTGCCTTTAGCATTGCGAAGAGCTCGGGAATTGTCTTATTCATCCCTTGCATGTTATAGTTCATCACAAAGCTCTTATAGCTTGGTGGCAGTGATTGAAGAATTCTGTCAATGACACTATCATCCGGAAGATTAACTCCCAGTTGAATCAAGTGATTATTATACCCAGACATTTTGAGTATATGCTCACTGATAGAACTATTCTCTTCCATCTTGCAGCTATAGAACTTATTGGAGACTTCATATCTCTCAATCCGGGCATTTGCTTGAAATATGAACTTCAACTCCTGGAACATCTCATATGCTCCATGACGTTCAAAACGTCGTTGAAGACCCGGTTCTAAGCCGTAAAGCATGGCACACTGAACTATCGAGTAGTCATCAGCTTTGCTCTGCCAGACGTTCATAACTTCTGGTGTTGCTCTTGCAGCAGGCCTAGCACCCAGCGGTGCTTCCAGGACGTAATTTTTCTGTGCAGCAATGAGGATAATCCTCAAGTTACGGACCCAGTCCGTGTAATTGCTACCATCATCTTTCAACTTTGCTTTCTCAAGGAACGCATTAAAATTCAACGGAACAACAGCACGGGCCATCTATCTACAATTAACATAGAAAAGCAAGATACTATCAGGTACTAAGTTCATGATAAATTTAAGTTCTATTAATCATATTACTTAAGTACTCCCACTTAGATAGACACCCCTCTAATCATCTAAGTGATTACGTGATCCAAATCAACTAAACCATAACTGATCATCACGTGAAATGGAGTAGTTTTCAATGGTGAACATCACTATGTTGATCATATCTACTATATGATTCACGCTCAACCTTTCGGTCTCAGTGTTCCGAGGCCATATCTGCATATGCTAGGCTCGTCAAGTTTAACCTGAGTATTCTGCGTGTGCAACTGTTTTGCACCCGTAGTATTTGAACGTAGAGCCTATCACACCCGATCATCACGTGGTGTCTCAGCACGAAGAACTTTCGCAACGGTGCATACTCAGGGAGAACACTTTTATCTTGAAATTTTAGTGAGAGATCATCTTATAATGCTACCGTCAATCAAAGAAAGATAAGATGCATAAAAGATAAATATCACATGCAATCAATATAAGTGATATGATATGGCCATCATCATCTTGTGCTTGTGATCTCCATCTCCGAAGCACCGTCATGATCACCATCGTCACCGGCGCGACACCTTGATCTCCATCGTAGCATCGTTGCCGTCTCGCCAACTATTGCTTTTACGACTATCGCTACCGCTTAGTGATAAAGTAAATCAATTACATGGCGATTGCATTGCATACAATAAAGCAACAACCATATGGCTCCTGCCAGTTGCTGATAACTCGGTTACAAAACATGATCATCTCATACAATAAAATATAGCATCATGTCTTGACCATATCACATCACAACATGCCCTGCAAAAACAAGTTAGACGTCCTCTACTTTGTTGTTGCAAGTTTTACGTGGCTGCTACGGGCTTAGCAAGAACCGTTCTTACCTATGCATCAAAACCACAACGATAGTTTGTCAAGTTGGTGCTGTTTTAACCTTCGCAAGGACCGGGCATAGCCACACTCGGTTAAACTAAAGTGAGAGAGACAGACACCCGCCAGTCACCTTTAAGCAACGAGTGCTCGCAACGGTGAAACCAGTCTCGCGTAAGCGTACGCGTAATGTCGGTCCGGGCCGCTTCATCTCACAATACCGCTGAACCAAAATATGACATGCTGGTAAGCAGTATGACTTATATCGCCCACAACTCACTTGTGTTCTACTCGTGCATATAACATCAACGCATAAAACCAGGCTCGGATGCCACTGTTGGGGAACGTAGTAATTTCAAAAAAATTCTATGCACACGCAAGATCATGGTGATGTATAGCAACGAGAGGAGAGAGTGTTGTCCACGTACCCTCGTAGACCGAAAGCGGAAGCGTTAACACAAAGCGGTTGATGTAGTCGTACGTCTTCACGATCCGACCGATCAAGTACCGAACGCACGGCACCTCCGAGTTCAGCACACGTTCAGCCCGATGACGTCCCTCGAACTCCGATCCAACTGAGTGTTGAGGGAGAGTTTCGTCAGCACGACGGCGTGGTGACAATGATGATGTTCTACCGACGCAGGGCTTCGCCTAAGCACCGCTACGATATTATCGAGGTGTAATATGGTGGAGGGGGGCACCGCACACGGCTAAGAGATCAATGATCAATTGTGTGTCTAGAGGTGCCCCCTGCCCCCGTATATAAAGGAGCAAGGGGGGGTTCGGCCGGCCAAGGGGAGAGGCACGCCAGGAGGAGTCCTACTCCTACCGGGAGTAGGACTCCCCCCTTTTCCATGTTGGACTAGGAGAGAGAGGGGGAAGAGGTGGAGGGGAGGAAGGAAAGGGGGGGGGCGCCGCCCCCCTCTCCTTGTCCTATTCGGATTGGGGGGGAGGGGCGTGCGGCCCTGCCCTGGCCTCCTCTCCTCTCTTCCACCTAGGCCAACTAAAGCCCATTAAGTTACTGGGGGGTTCCGGTAACCTCCCGGTACTCCGAAAAAATCCCGATTTCACCCGGAACACTTCCGATGTCTAAACATAGGCTTCCAATATATCAATCTTTATGTCTCGACCATTTCGAGACTCCTCGTCATGTCCGTGATCACATCCGGGACTCCGAACAACCTTCGGTACATCAAAACATATAAACTCATAATATAACTGTCATCGTAACGTTAAGCGTGCGGACCCTACGGGTTCGAGAATTATGTAGACATGACCGAGACACCTCTCCGGTCAATAACCAATAGCGGAACCTGGATGCTCATATTGGTTCCCACATATTCTACGAAGATCTTTATGGGTCAGACCGCATAACAACATACGTTGTTCCCTTTGTCATCGGTATGTTACTTGCCCGAGATTCGATCGTCGGTATCTCGATACCTAGTTCAATCTCGTTACCGGCAAGTCTCTTTACTTGTTCCGTAATACATCATCCGGCAACTAACTCATTAGTCACAATGCTTGCAAGGCTTATAGTGACGTGTATTACTGAGTGGGCCCAGAGATACCTCTCCGACAATCGGAGTGACAAATCCTAATCTCGAAATACGCCAACCCAACAAGCACCTTTGGAGACACCTGTAGAGCACCTTTATAATCACCCAGTTACGTTGTGACGTTTGGTAGCACACAAAGTGTTCCTCCGGTAAACGGGAGTTGCATAATCTCATAGTCATAGGAACATGTATAAGTCATGAAGAAAGCAATAGCAACATACTAAACGATCGAGTGCTAAGCTAACGGAATGGGTCAAGTCAATCACATCATTCTCCTAATGATGTGATCCCGTTAATCAAATGACAACTCATGTCTATGGCTAGGAAACATAACCATCTGTGATCAACGAGCTAGTCAAGTAGAGGCATACTAGTGACACTCTGTTTGTCTATGTATTCACACATGTATTATGTTTCCGGTTAATACAATTCTAGCATGAATAATAAACATTTATCATGATATAAGGAAATAAATAATAACTTTATTATTGCCTCTAGGGCATATTTCCTTCGGCTCCCACCTTAGCTAAGATCAAAGCTCTTCTGGGGAACGGGTTAACTGGCATCAATCTGGTCCGGGTCTGGCTCGCCTGGCGAGTTATTCCATTGAGCCGCCGCCCTGGCTTGATGTGCACCTACTCAGGCAAGAAAGATGATCCTCTGCGGCACAGCCCTGATGACGTGCCTGAAGATGTTATCGATGAGATGACAAAGTCCCTTTTGAACGAGAGCTTGGCAGATTGCGGTAGGGTGGGCCTGGCCCCCTTCTGCGAAGCTAACCCGGCTCCAAAGGTAAACCGCCCATCTGAACAAATTACTTAAGTCTTTCAATATTTTTATCCATACTCATGCCTCTGTTACTCTCTCAGGCGGGTGATAAATTCTGGAAGGTCAAATATGACCACGAAGCTGCAAAGAAAGCCAGGAAAACCAAGAAAGCCGCCAGGAAAGAGGCTGCTAAGAGGAAGGGCAAGAAAGCTACCGCCTCTGACTTACTTCGGCTAGAAGACTCTTTTGAGTCGGAGGTAGCCCTTGATTCTCTTGGCTCCTTTTTTAACTATCTTATTGACACTGATTCTCAGCAGGAGGACACAGGAGCCAGCCAAAACAAGGCTGAAGAGGTAACTATCCTTTCCTCCGACTCCGAGCCTTTGCCACAGAAAATCCGCAGAGTAACCCGGAAAGTAAGATTTTCTCATCCCTTAGCTTATCAAGACCCTCAATTTCTTTTGAAGCGACAGATACTCAAGAACCGGAGGCAAACCCGGACCAGCAAGGACGTAGAGCTCTCCGCCGGCTTGCCAAACACCCCAAAGAAGCGTCGGAACGAGGTCATTTCTGACTTAAATCTCCTTTATCCTTTGGCGGGTCTCACTCGTCAACCTCTCAATTCCTCTGACTCGGATTATCAGGAAACTTCCCCTTCTTCCGGCGACTCAATGTAGTCTAAATTGCCGGCTTTCAAGACCGCGCCAGGGTAATAATGACCTGTTTATCCTGTATTCATTGCAATTCATTGCATTTGCCCTAACTTTTATGATTTTATGTAGTGGCCAAGCCAAACCCAGTAAAAGGGGCAAGAAGAATAAGCCGGCTGAAGATACCATCATGACTGAGCCAGTACTTGGAACAACCGCGCCTGAATCATCAACTCATGAGCCGCCGCCTGAACCGGCTCAAGACATGCCAACTCCAACTGCTGATCCGCCTACTGAACAAGCCGCTGATGGCTCAGAAAACCCTGAGGCTCCTAGCCCGGTCAGGACGGACGATCCTTAAAATGCTGATGTTGAAATCACCGGAACCAGCTTTGTTGAGCCGGGAAGACCAAACATACTGGCCAAGTGCTCTGCCAAGGAAGAACTTCTGCAACACCGCTGGGTCAAACTTGATGTCACTGACTATAGTCACCTGAGCATTGACGAGGTGTTTTCCGGCTATATGAGTCAAGTGCACAGCAGCCGTGACACTGAAATTAATCTGGTAAAGCAGATGCACCAGAAATTTGAGGTACAACCCTTTCTCTGCACTTATCTTTACTCATGCCAGCCCCCAAGTCTATTGCTTATGATAAATATGCTGTAGACTTAGAAGACAACTTAACAACATTAGCAACTTAAATGGCTAAAATATGTAAGAAATCTGGCTTACACTGTAGTCCCCAAGGGGCGGCTTAACCAGCATGGTTGAACCGGTCCTTCATATGATTATAAAAATGCTTGTAAGACTTTGAACTGCAATATGCATTAGCCCCCAAGTGCCAAGTATTGTTGCCTGCAAAGTGCTTGGGACTTACTTGTCATTAACCACCATATTAAATAAAACTCTGCAGTAAGCATTAGCCCCCAAGTGCCAAGTGTTGTTGCTTGCAAAAGGCTTGGGACTTAATATTGCATCATGAATGACCTAATTTTTGACCCGGTCTTTGTACAGGTCACCGTAAGTCAGCTTGAATCAAAAGTGTCTGATCTGAAGAACCGCCTTGAGGTCCAAGAGACGGAAACTCAAAGAGCTGATTCCAAGTTTAAATTCAGCGTTTCTGAACAAGAAAAGCTGAAGAAAGAACTTGAAAAAGAGAGGAAGGCCTGGGCTGATGAAAGAACTGCACTGATGAACCGAGCTGAGAAGGCAGAGGCGGCTCTTAAGGAAGCAACTGATGAACTATCCGGCTTAAAACGCCACATCTCTCAGATGGTCTCAACGATCTTTGGTAAGTCGCCCTGTGAATGTTAAATTCTTGCAACTTTAAACTTATCATATAAATTGGATTTGACTCACCTTATAATGTCTATGCAGGCCCCAGGAGTTCAAATCTGAACCAAGATATGCTGATCAAGCTGAAGGCGGTCTATACACTGGTGGAGCAACTGTATACCGGCTCTCAGCGTGCCTTAGCCACAGTGGCTTTATCAAATGAAGTGCCTACCCTTTTGGTGGATGTACTGAAGAAGCTTTCTGTGCTGCCCGAACGGTTCAATGAACTAAGGCTGTCAGCGGCGAGAGCCGGGGCGGTAAATGCTTTAAGCCGGGCCAAAGCTTGGCTACCAGAGTTAGACCCGGCCGACATCGCTATCGGTTATCCAAGCCTAAAGGAGGATGGTACTTCGTTTGAACAAGAAGACTTTACCGCTTGTGTGAAAGAAGTCCGCCCCGTGGCCACCCTGATAGCTGACGAAGTGGATCTCTCCAAGTACCAGGCGGGCTATGACGAAGAGAACCGGAGAATTCCAACGCCGCATTATAAAGTGATCAGCCTGATCCCCCCAATTCGTAAGCATACCTTTGCCCCTGACGTTGACCCGGCTGGACTAGTTGATGATGAAGCTGAATTTGAGTCTTTGAACAACATTGACTGGTCATCGTCAACCTTCCAGGAAAGGGAACAAGGTGAAGAAGCGGAGAGGGCTAACCCGGATGCTTCAGGCCAATCATGAGAGCTAGTTTGCCGTGGCGGCTCATACCTGTGGTGTGCTGAAAAACAATATGAATTTTTGGGACTCGGGGAGTCATGTAATAGAATAGAAATAACTTTGATTTGGCGGTGCCATCGTGCACGTTTTTGGCGCTGAGCACTATTAAGCCGCCATGTTATATTACCCGTGTTATACTTGTCATCTGCTTTCCTGATGCTTCGACCAAATATTTCAACTGTCCTGCATAGAAAAATAGATCACCAGATCCCTTGACGGCTTAACCGCAAGGCGGGTCATAATAACTTGAAACATTAAGATAGAAAAAATACAACATGAATGAGCCTGTTGTAACATATGATGCTGAAACATAGCTGTAATCGTATATCTGTAATCTTTCTAAATTTGTAGTACCGGCCTATATAACCCGGATAATGATGGTGAAAACCCAAGCTTCGGAAACCTATATTTCCAAAGGTATGATGATTCTTATATTTTGGCGATTTATCAGCCAACATCAAGCCGGGTTAAAATTAACCACACTTGTACTTTTGAAACCTCAAAAGTCTCAAGTCAAATAAAAGCGGCTTGCATAGAAAATTTGAAACCAAATAGAACATAGACTAATCAAGGCTTCTGATTCGAATACGATCAGTAAACCGTTCCAAAGGGGTTAAGCTAGGATTCGAATACGATCATGTAGCCCCCAGTGGCCTTGGCGTTGCACCGATCAAGAGGGTACCGATAGCTATGTTCTCTTTGGTTCAAATATGACCTATGTTTGAACAGGAAGCCCCCTAATGACCTTGAGAGTTTTTTAACGACTCTGATTCGAATACGATCAAAGTCGGTTCCCAAAAGGGGTTGAGCTATGATTCGAATACGATCAAGAAGCCCCCCAGTGAGCTCGGCAGTGTGCCAATCAAAAGGGTACCGACAGCTATGTTCTCTTTGGTTCGAATACGACCTATGTTTGGACAAGAAGCCCCCTAGTGATCATAATGTTTAATGGCTAGATTCGAATACAATCATAAGCCGGATCAGACGGGTCAAGCGAGATTCGAATACAATCAGCCCCCAAGTGATCATGTGAGATGACAATGATAATAACAATAACACATTTACCTTTGAGGGGGAAAAAGGACAGAGGTCCTGCTTTATTATTTATCATAATATATACATTGTCAAAAATATGTACATCATGAGAGCCGGCGGCTCAAGTATAGTAAGGCCGAAGATGAGCGATATTCCATGGCCGGCGGGTCTCCTCCTCCGACTTAGGTGAGTCTTTGTGCTCTCGAACATCGATAAGGTAGTATGACCCTTTGTTTATTCTTACTAACCACAAAAGGCCCTTCCCAAGGTGGGGATAACTTGTGTGCATCAGTTTGATCCTGGATGAGCCGGAGCACCAAATCACCTTCCTGAAAGGTTCTGGACCTAACCCGTCGGCTGTGATAGCGGCGTAGGTCTTGTTGGTAAATCGCCGAGCGAGCTGCTGCTACATCACGCTGTTCATCCAACAAGTCAAGTGCATCCTGATGCGCTTGTTCATTGTCCGCCTCAACATAAGCCGCCACGCAGGGCGAGTCATGACGGATATCACTAGGGAGAACCGCCCCGGCTCCGTAAACCATGAAGAAGGGCGTATAACCCGTAGACCTGTTAGGAGTAGTATTGATGCTCCATATCACAGAGGGTAATTCCTCCACCCAACAACCCGGCGTCCACTGCAAGGGGACCAAAAGCCGGGGCTTGATGCCTTTCAAGATTTTCTGATTGGCTCTCTCAGCTTGACCATTGGATTGGGGGTGAGCCACTGATGACACATCAAGCCGAATATGCTCCCGTTGACAAAATTCTTCCATGGCGCCTTTAGACAGATTAGTACCATTGTCAGTTATAATGCTGTGTGGAAAACCAAAGCGAAATATCACCTTTTTCATGAACTGAACCGCCCTGGTCGCATCACACTTACTAACTAGCTCTGCCTCAACCCATTTTGTGAACTTGTCAACCGCCACCAAGAGGTGGGTCTTCTTATCTTTGGACCTTTTGAAAGGCCCAACCATATCCAGCCCCCAGACTGCAAACGGCCAAGTAATTGGAATCATCCTCAACTCTTGAGCCGGCACGTGAGCACGTCTTGAGAAGTTATGACAACAGTCACATTTACTGACTAAGTCCTCTGCATCAGCATGAGCCGTCAGCCAATAAAAACCATGACGGAAAGCCTTGGCCACAAGGGATTTTGAGCCGGCATGATGGCCACAATACCCCTCGTGAATCTCGCGCAAAATTTCTTGACCTTCTTCAGGGGAAACACAACGCTGAAACGCCCCAGTGACACTGCGATGATGCAACTCGCCATTAGCAATTGTCATTGACTTAGACCGCCGAGTTATTTGCCTCGCCAAAGTTTCATCCTCAGGAAATTCTCCCCGGGTCATATAAGCCAAGTATGGCACTGTCCAATCTGGGATGACGTGAAGAGCCGCCACCAACTGCACCTCCGGGTCAGGAACAGCCAAGTCCTCCTCTGTAGGTAACTTGACAGAAGGGTTATGCAGAATATCCAAGAAAGTATTAGGCGGCACCGGCTTACGCTGAGAGCCCAGCCGGCTTAAAGCATTAGCCGCCTCGTTCTTTCTGTGGTCAATGTGCTCCACTTGGTAACCCTTGAAATGTCCAGCAATGGCATCAACTTCACGGCGATAAGCCGCCATGAGGGGATCCTTGGAATCCCACTTGCCTGATACTTGTTGAGCCACCAAATCTGAGTCGTCAAAGCACCTTACCCGGCTTAAGCTCATCTCCTTAGCTATCCGAAGACCATGGAGCAAGGCCTCATACTCAGCTGCATTGTTAGTACAGGGAAACATCAACCGTAGCACATAACAAAATTTGTCACCTCGAGGGGAAGCTAACACGATTCCAGCCCCCGAGCCCTCCAATTGCCTGGACCCGTCGAAGTGAATAGTCCAATATGTCTTATCTGGCTTCTCTTCAGGCATCTGCAGCTCTGTCCAATCGTTGATGAAGTCCACCAGTGCTTGAGATTTGATAGCAGTGCGTGGCACATACTTTAGACCATGAGGCCCAAGTTCAATGGCCCACTTGGCTATTCGTCTTGTGGCTTCTCTGTTTTGGATGATATCTCCTAAAGGAGCAGAACTGACCATAGTAATAGGGTGGCCTTGGAAATATTTCTTAAGCTTCCGGCTTGCCATGAATACCCCATAAACGAGCTTCTGCCAATGTGGATACCGTTGTTTGGACTCAATAAGTACTTCGCTGACGTAGTAAACCGGCCGCTGGACCGGATGTTCCTTACCCGCCTCCTTGCGCTCCACCACAATGGCCATGCTGACGACACGTGTGTTAGCAGCCACATATAACAATAAGGGCTCCTTATCAATGGGAGCAGCAAGAACTGGCGGCTCAACTAATTGTCTCTTCAAATCCTCAAAAGCAGCATTGGCAGCATCACTCCAGACGAAGTGATCTATTTTCTTCATCATCTGATACAGTGGTATGGCCTTCTCGCCCAACCGGCTTATGAACCGGCTTAAAGCAGCGATACGACCCGCCAGACGCTGAACATCATTTATGCATGCCGGTTTAGCTAGAGAGGTGATTGCCTTGATCTTCTCCGGGTTAGCTTCAATACCCCTGTTACAAACCAGAAAACCCAAGAGCTTGCCTGCAGGAATGCCAAAAACACACTTGGCCGGGTTAAGCATCATTTTGTAGACCCGGAGATTATCAAAGGTCTCCTTCAGATCATCTATTAAGGTCTCCTTCTCTCTGGATTTCACCACAATATCATCCACATAGGCATGAACAGTGCGCCCGATCTGATCATGAAGACAATTCTGCACACACCGCTGGTAAGTCGCCTGGGCACTCTTGAGCCCAAAAGGCATAGACACATAGCAAAAGGCTCCAAACGGAGTAATGAACGCCGTCTTCTCCTGGTCCTTAACTGCCATTTTGATCTGATGATAACCAGAGTAAGCATCCAAAAAACTCAAACGCTCACAACCCGCCGTAGCATCAATAATTTGATCGATACGAGGAAGAGCGAAGGGATCAGCCGGACAAGCTTTGTTTAAATCTGTATAATCCACACACATACGCCAAGTGCCGTTCTTCTTGAGCACGAGCACCGGGTTAGCCAACCACTCTGGATGAAAGACTTCAACGATGAACCTAGCTTCCAAGAGCCGGGCTACTTCCTCACCAATGGCTTTACGCCTCTCCTCATTAAACCGCTGAAGAAACTGCTTCACTGGCTTAAATTTTGGATCAAAATTAAGAGTGTGCTCAGCGAGTTCTCTCGGTACACCCGGCATGTTAGAAGGCTTCCATGCAAAGATGTCCCGGTTCTCATGGATGAACTCGATGAGCGCGCTTTCCTATTTAGGATCCAGATTGGCACTGATGATGAACTGCTTAGATGAATCGCCTGGAACAAAGTCAACAAGCTTAGTCTCATCGGCCGACTTAAATTTCATTACCGGCTCATGCTCTGTGGTCGGTTTTTTCAAAGACGTCATATCTGCCGGGTCAACATTATCCTTGTAAAACTTCAATTCCTCTGCTGCACAAACAGATTCAGCGTAAGCTGCGTCACCTTCCTCGCACTCCAAAGCTATGTTTCGGCTGCCATGAACCGTAATGGTCCCTTTGTGACCCGGCATTTTGAGCTGTAAATACACATAACACGGCCGTGCCATGAACTTGGCGTAAGCCGGCCGCCCAAACAGAGCATGGTACGGGCTTTTGATCTTGACCACCTCAAAAGTCAATTTTTCCGCCCTGGAGTTGTACTCATCTCCAAAGGCTACCTCCAGCTCGATCTTGCCCACTGGATACGCCGACTTACCGGGCACCACGCCATGGAAAACAGTACTGGACTGCTTAAGGTTTTTATCCGTTAACCCCATGTGGCGGAAGGTCTCATAATAGAGAATATTGATGCTACTGCCTCCATCCATGAGCACTTTAGTGAATCTATACCCACCAACCTGAGGAGCCACCACCAAGGCCAGGTGACCCGGATTGTCAACCCGGGGAGGGTGATCTTCCCTACTCCATACAATAGGCTGCTTAGACCATCGCAAGTAACGTGGAACCGCCGGCTCAACAGCGTTCACAGCCCTCTTATGAAGCTTCTGGTCTCGCTTGCACAAACTGGTAGTAAACACATGATATTGTCCACTATTGAGCTGCTTTGGATGGGTCTGGTATCCCCCCTGCTGCTGCTGATTGCCCTGGCCAGATTGCTGGTTAAAACCACCTTGATTACCTTGAGAATTCTGAAAATTGGAATTTGAACCGCCGCTCGGGCCATGAAAACCGCCGCCACCCGAGCCGCCGCCCTGCCCATTACTACCGTCGAACATGTAGGAATTCTTGAAAGCCTTCATGATCGTACAGTCTTTCCAAAGATGAGTGGCCGGCTTCTCCCTAGTGCCATGCCTTGGACAGGGCTCATTCAATAGCTGCTCAAGCGTTGGGCCTGACCCGCCAGATCGGGGAGGTGGTCTCCCCTTACATCGTTGATTGTTACCCTGCCCATTGGTGTTAGCCACAAATTCCAAACTATCATCGGCCTTACGTTTGTTACCTCCTTGATTCGTCGGGTTATGCTGAGGGCCCTTGCCGTTGCCATTCTTCTTTCCCTTCCCTGTCTTTTCATCATCAGACGCGGGATCCTTCGTACTATCAGAGTCGGCGTACTTCACCAGAGCCGCCATCAGCGTACCCATATCATTGCAATCACGCTTGAGCCGCCCAAGCTTCATCTTCAGGGGCAAAAAACGGTAATTTTTCTCCAACATTAAGACTGCAGAGCCGGCGTCCATCTTATCAGACGAATGTATTATTTCCTTGACCCGGCGCACCCAATGGGTTGTAGACTCGCCTTCCTCCTGCTTGCAACTAGTCAAATCCACAATTGACATAGGCTACTCGCACGTATCCTTGAAGTTTTGAATGAACCGGGCTTTCAGAATTAGGCGGCAGTCCCTTCAACCAAGTGCGAGCAGTCCCATCCAACATCATGGTGAAGTATTTGGCCATCGCAGCGTCACTGACCTCCAGCAACTCCATAGCCATCTCGTAGCTTTCAATCCATGCTCCGGGCTGTAAGTCGGCCGTATAGTTAGGCACCTTCCTAGGTCCTTTGAAATCTTTGGGCAAACGTTCGTTACGGAGAGCCGGCACCAGACAGGGGACACCTCCGGTCCTCATAGCTATGCCTGCCTCGATAGAAGCCGTCGGGTAAACCGGAAGAGGCTGGTAAGCTGTCAGCTGAGCCGCCTGTTCAGCCTCTTGACGTGCTCTGTCTGGATCCACCGCGTTAAAAGCTCCATTGTGCACCGGGCCATGCCCACCCGTCTGGTCATGGCGCTGGGCGTTGCTTGAGCCGGCCGCCGAAACCATATGCCTGCTATAACTCGGACTCCGGCTTCGACGAGGGGTTGAATGAATCCTGTCCCGGCTATATGAATATGCCTCCTGTTGCGCCAAAGCCGTCTGAAGAAGTTCTCTGACCCTGCGGGTTTCAACCGCTGTTGGAGAGTCGCCCTCGACCGGGAGAGCCGCCAGTCGTGCCGCCGCAGTGATCATGTTCTCCAATGGGTTAGAATAATGACCCGGTGGTGTTGATACATATTGAGGTGGAGCAGTATTCACACGGGGAGGCCCCATCACTTGTGGTTGAACCAGCGTTCCAACCCCAGGTGCCGCGACCCGATTCATCTCTGGCGGGTTACTGGGCCCTGCACCGGGCGTATTGAATAGGTTTCGAGGATCATAAGCCGGCGGGAGCCGGGACTGAGCCTTCTGGTATCTCCTTCTCATGACCTTATTAGATGCATTCTGATCCATCGTAAGCCGGAAAGTCTGTGTCTGAATCAGTTGAGTCTGGGCGTCCAGAGCCGCCCACTCTGCGGCCATCCTGACCCCTTCCGCTGCCAGATCTTCCTTGGCCTGCACTATATCCAGTTTTAACTGTGCCACTTCCGCATCATGTTGAGCTTGATCCGCCGGGTTGACCACAGCAGTTAACAGGGTGGTCATCTTATCCGTAAGATCCATCAGCACCTGAGCCGGCAAGCGCACAGGGCCTCCTGCCCCGGCTGCTACAGACCCGAAGATCATTGCTGCCGCGGCTGTGGAGTCTTGAATAGGTTGCATGCCGGCAATGAAGATTCCAACCCGGCTCGGCGGCTCAAAGGGATCCGGAATACTGTTGCCGTCGGAACAGCCCCCAAGCCCGCCGTCTTGAAGTTGATACAACGAATCCGTCTCACCTGTGGACGACTCACCATCAGAATAGATGGCCGTCTCACCGCCAGATGCAGATCCTTCAGAGAGTCCTCCGTGGATGCACCCCATGAAGGCACGCTTCACAGCAGGCAAAGTCCGAGTGGGTCTCGCACGCTGAGCCGTCTCGACGAGGTCGGTGCAGATGTCCGGCTCAGGGCCCGGCTCACCGATCTTGCCGATGAAAACGTGGATTCCGCCGAAGGGGACCCGGTACCCATACTCAATTGAGTCGGCGTCGGGGCCCCAGCCTGTGTCGTCGATGTAAAGCTTGTCGCGACGACTCTTGGTCATCCGGCCCACAGCGTATGCCTTGAGCCCTTCGAAGATGCCCTTCAAGAACTCAAATCCACCGTGCTCCATCCCCACGGTGGGCGCCAACTGTCATGGAATAGTCACGGCAGAAGTCCTCATGAAAGGACTTAGTCGTGGAGCCATCGCAGCTAGGAAGCTTAAAGGGGTTAAATCGGGACAAAGGACACGAGGATTATACTGGTTCGGCCCCTTACGGTGAAGGTAAAAGCCTACGATCCAGTTTGGAGTGGGATTGCCTATGTCTCGATAACCAGGGAGTGAATCGCTTGACCTAGCTCTCGATCTGATGTTACCTATCCTGAACCGCCGCCGGGTCATGCCTTTATATACAGAGGTTGACGCCCAGCGGCTCTCAGAATCCCGGCCGGCTCATAAACAGTGTCCGGCTGGGTTTCTTAACTATTCTTGCCTTACAATACAAGTCACATACATATGGCGGTTTTATCACTACGGGCCTGAAGTCGCCTCTGGGCTTTGGGCCCTTAACTGAGCCGCCATCTTCAACCTTGGTCTTGGGCTTCGAGAACACTTATAGGTATAACCCGGCCCCTCCTGGGCGGGTCATACCAGTAGTTATATCCCCAACAAGTTCCATTGTCACCCTCAACAGGATTCTCAACGTGTTCCATCGCAAGGTGGGTTCAGGAATTACAGCGGATTCCTCACTAGATGGAGTAGGTATCTCCTGATTTGATGAACTTGACATATCCTTCATAGGAAATATGTCCTCAAAGAAAGTTGCATCATTCGACTCCATAATTGTACCAACATGCATGTCGGATACCTTAGATTTTATTATCAAAAATCTATAACCAATGCTATGAAAAGCATAGCCCAGAAGAACACAATCCACGGTTTTTGGTCCAAGCTTGCGCTTCTTGGAAATTGGTATATTGACTTTCGCCAAACAATCCCAAGTACGTAGGTAAGAGAGCTTCAACCTTTTCCTTTTCCATTCCTCAAATGGAGTCATGGTCTTATGCTTTGTGGGAACTCGGTTCAGGACATGACACGCAGTCATCAGCGCCTCCCCCACCATTCCTTGGAGAGACCTGAAGTGTCTAACATGGTGTTAACCATATCAGTTAGAGTTTGGTTCTTTCTTTCGGCTACCCCATTTGACTGGGGTGAGTAGGGAGGCGTCCTCTCATGGATTATACCATGTTCCGCACAAAACAAATCAAATTCATTGGAAAAATACTCCCCACCATGATCAGACCTAAGCCGTTTAATTTTTAGATCAAGTTGGTTCTCTGCTTCAGCTTTATAGTTTTTGCAGAAAGTTAAAGCCTCATCTTTTGATTTCAGAAGATACACATAACAATATCTGGTGGAGTCATCAATCAACGTCATGAAGTATCTCTTTCCACCTTTTGTCAACACGCCATTCATCTCACAAAGATCAGAATGTATAAGCTCTAGTGGCGCCAAGTCTCTTGCCTCTGCAGTCTTATGGGACTTGCGAGGTTGCTTAGCTGAAAG
The DNA here is from genome assembly GCF_018294505.1 of Triticum aestivum. Classification (NCBI taxonomy): domain Eukaryota; kingdom Viridiplantae; phylum Streptophyta; class Magnoliopsida; order Poales; family Poaceae; genus Triticum; species Triticum aestivum. The sequence goes on along the minus strand of NC_057799.1, from coordinate 590,641,969 downwards.
ATCGTGGATGTCGCCTAGAGGGGGGGGGGTGAATATGCGCTTTAAAATAATTATGGTTTAGGCTTGAACAAATGCAGAATAAACCTAGCGGTTAATTTGACAAGCACAAAACCTACAACAACTAGGCTCACCTATGTGCACCAACAACTTATGCTAAGCAAGATAAACAACTAAGTGATAGCAAGATATATGACAAGAAACAATATGGCTATCACAAAGTAAAGTGCATAAGTAAAGGGCTCGGGTAAGAGATAATCGAGGCACGCGGAGACGACGATGTATCCCTAAGTTCACACCCTTGCGGATGCTAATCTCCGTTTGGAGCGGTGTGGAGGCACAATGCTCCCCAAGAAGCCACTAGGGCCACCGTAATCTCCTCACACCCTCACACAATGCAAGATGCCGTGAATCCACTAAGGGACCCTTGAGGGCGGTCACCGAACCCGTACAAATGGCAACCCTTGGGGGCGGTCACTGAACCCGTACACTTTGGCAACCCTTGGGGGCGGTCACCGGAACCCGTCAAATTGCTCGGGGCGATCTCCACAACCTAATTGGAGACCCCGACGCTTGCCCGGAGCTTTACACCACAATGATTGAGCTCCGAACACCACAAACCGTCTAGGGCACCCAAGCACCCAAGAGGAACAAGCTCAAGGGTACCAAGCACCCAATAGTAATAAGCTTCTCAACTTGTAACTTCAACGTATCACCGTGGAGAACTCAAACCGATGCACCAAATGCAATGGGAAGGGCACACGGAGTGCCCAAGTCCTTCTCTCTCAAATCCCACCGAAGCAACTAATGCTAGGGAGGGAAATGAGAGGAAGAACAAGAAGGAGAACACCAAGAACTACAAGATCTAGATCTAAGGGGTTCCCCTCACATAGAGGAGAAAGTGATTGGTGGAAATGTGGATCTAGATCTCCTCTCTCCTTTCCCCCAAAAACTAGCAAGAATCCATGGAGGGATTGAGAGTTAGCAAGCTCGAAGAAGGTCAACAATGGGGAAGAACACGAGCTCAAGAGATAAGGTTGAATGGGGAAGAAGATCCCCTTATATAGGAGCTCCCGAATCCAACCGTTATGTGCTCTGTCCGCGCACGAGCGATACTACTGCTCAGGGGAGCGGTACTACCGCCCGGGCGGTAGAACACAAAGAGCGGAGCAAAACAGAGGGCGAGGCAGAGCCGAATGAGCGGCACTACCGCTGGAGCCAGCGGTACTACCGTTGGCCGCAGCGGTACTGCCGCTTGGCCCAGTGGTACTAGGGGCAGTGGTAGCCGCGGTACTACCACACACGAGCGGTACTACCACTCCTACTGCTGCTACTACTGCCGCTGAACCCGACACGAGAAAACCACGTCTCGAGTCGAGGCGGTACCAGCGCGGAACCGGAGCCGTACTACCGCTTATGGCCATGGGCGGTACTACCGCTGTGGGACAGCGGTACTACTGCTTGTGGCGATATGCGGTACTGCCGCTCCGGTCCAGCGGTACTACCGTTGGCGCCACCCTTATGCCATTTCCACGAAAGCAAGAACGCTCCAAGGAAAACCAGAACTGCCATAACTTCTGCAAATGAGCTCCGAATTGAGCAAACTCAAGCTTGTTGGATACAAGACAACGAGTAGCAGGGGAGGTATGCCTAACAAAAAGAGGAGAGAAACCTCCAACAGAGAAGAACCGGCAGAATCTCCAACATCGAAAACATCATAGAAGATGCATGTGAACTCCGTTTTCGATGAACTCGAGCTTGTCATCAAGATGACCATAAGCTCCAAAACTCACAAAGAGAACCGAACAACAACCAAGAAAGATGATGCAAGGATGCAATGGTTTGAGCTCTCTACGAATGATACGATCAAGTTACTCATCGAGAGCCCCCCTTGATAGTACGACCATCGAACCTAAAACCCGGTCTCCCAACTACCATCATGAGACCGGTAAAATGGAAAACCTATCAAGGGCAAACCTTTGCCTTGCACATGGTCCACTTGAGCTAGATGATGACGATCTTGACTCTCTCAAGTTGGACCACCTTTCTTGATTGCGTTGGCTCGATGAAGACTGATTGATTGCTCCCCCATACTCCACTATGGGTGAGCCACTCTTCCGCACATCTTCACAAGTCCATTGTCACCACAATGGACGGCAAGCTTCAAGCATTTGATCTCTTCGTGATGCTTCACTTGAACTTGCACACCACAACCTAACCCCACAAAGAACTCTCAGGAAGATCATGGGTTAGTACACAAAGCGTAATTGACAATGCTTACCATACCATGGGATCGCTCGATCCCTCTCGGTACATCTTCTACGCTTTGTGTGTTGATCAACTTGATTCACTCTTTGACTTAGTCTTGATCAACCTCTCACATGACCAATCTTTAGGTAATTCCTTGAATGGCACCTTGGTCATCACAAACTCTCCTTGAAACCAACAAATGGACTCCAAGAAAAGCCTATGGACAAATCCTTCAAATAAAACTCAAGGAAACCATTAGTCCATAGAGATTGTCATCAATTACCAAAACCAAACATGGGAGCACCGCATGTTCTTTCATTAGCTTGCACACATACTTGGCACTTAGAGCCTTTGACAGTAGAGATTTTCGGAATTAAATTCATATTGGCTAGCCGCGTCATGCAACCAAAGTTAATGTGACAAAGTCGTGAATGCCAAATATCAGACTCATTATTGTGGCAAACATTATTAATAACTTTAGTGCAAATATCTGACAAAGACAGGCGGAACAAGCCTCCGCTCTCATAGCCTTTTCCAACAAATTTCCCATACTTAGAAATTACAACTTTATTGGATTCGAAAACCAACTTAAAACCATTTCGACATAAGCGGGAACCGCTAACAAGATTTTTATTGATGGACGGCACATGATGAACGTTCTTCAGACGCACGGTCTTCCCTGAAGTAAACTTCAGATCAACCGTACCGACACCTCGAACGATGGCATGTGACCCATTCCCCATCAGCACGGGAGAAGTCCCTGTGACCTGGTAAGAACAAAACATGGAGGCGTCAGCACAAACATGTACATTGGCACCGGTGTCAATTAACCAATCAGGAGATTGAAATACTGAAAGGATGGTAGGAAGAATACCGTACCTAGAATCCTTCATATCAGTATCACCGATGACAACATTAGCGGACTTGCCGCTCTTCTCATGTTCGCGCTCCTCAAAGCGGTTAGGACACTTCGGAGCCCAGTGATTAGGATCACCGCAGACATGGCAAAGTCCCTTCCCCTTCTTATGAGAATTCTTCTTGAAGTTGGTAGAATGTGACGGCTTGTTCTTTGTATCAAACTTGCCTTTGCCCTGAGTTTTGTTCTTGTTGTTTTTGAACTTGTTGGGCTGGAAGTTCTTCTTCTGTACCATGTGGGCACTAGAAGCTCCCTCAGCAACTCGAGCACGTGCGTCTTTTGCTCTCGCCTTCTCTTCAACATCAAGAGTACTAATGAGATCCGCAACGGAAAACTCCTGTCTCTTGTGTTTCAGGGAAGTAGCAAAATTGTTCCACGAAGGTGGAAGCTTGGCAATGATGCCTCCGGCAACAAATTTGTCCGGAAACACACACTTGAAGTACTCAAGTTCCTTTGCGAGCGACTGTATCTCATGAGCCTGCTGTACAACAAAGCGCTCATCAGTCATCTTGTAGTCATAGAATTGCTCCATGACGTACAACTCGCTGCCGGCGTCCGAGGCCCCAAACTTAGCCTCGAGCGCAGCCCACATGTCCTTGCCGTTGTCAAACGACATATACGAATCCACAATGGAATCATCAAGAACACTCAAAAGGGCGCCTTTAAAGAGAGTATCGATCTTCTCAAAAGCTTCCAGCTGTGCTGGATTAAGGTTGCCCTCAGGCTTGCCCTTGGTGGCATCATAGCAGCTCATGGTCTGAAACCAGTAGACTGCTCTCGTGCGCCATCTCTTATATTGCGCCCCCTTGAAGGCAGGCGGCTTCAGATGCGCAGCAAAACCACTCGGAGTAAATTGCCTATAATCAGGTTTTTGGATTGTTGGAAATATGAGCAAATTATTACGAGATTTAATCCGAATAAACAGAAGATAAATCATGACAGCAATAGCAGAGATTAAACTAATCATGCGAACTAGCATAGTAAATGAACAGATCACATCTAGGGCACATACTAGAAACATGAATTCTACCACGATCTCGAACAAGAAGGATAGAATCACATACGGTGCAGCAGGAACAGCATCGCCAACGTTGACGTTGTCTCCCATGTCGTCGAGGATGAGGTTGCCGAGGTCGGGGAAGAAGTCGTCGTTCGCAAAGTCGTCGCTGCCAGCAGTTGCGCGAGTGCGCTCCCCAAAAACCTGATCGCCCCTCTCCCGTACAGGATCACGAGAGGCGGGGTTCCGGAGGCCTGCCGTCCCTTCTCCCGGTGCACGCCGAAAGGAGGGATGGAGAAGACTTGCTTGGCGGCGCAATGATCTGGAACGGGTGTGCGAAACCATGCGAGACGGCTGCGGCTAGGGTAGACATCTGCCTAACTATATAGTGCGGGCCGGGTAGGTCGTGGGAGTAAACCCCACGTCCGAGTCGTCACGATCCAAAAGAATCAAAAACGGTTCAGTAATTAACGCGTCCGTTAATTATTAATTAATGACTCATTAATTTTTCCCGAGCAGCAAAAATATAGACAAAGAGCATAGCTCTGTCCTCGGCTCGGCTCAATCCCGCAACCCGCGTCGCGTCGCAACGAGGCGTGGCGAGCGAAGAGGAGGAGCGCGCGTGTAGGTCTCTTCTTCTCATGCTCATACAAGTGGTAGAAGAGCTCACCTTATAAAGAGGTGCAACTCTCTCTCAATTTCCGGGGTGGGACTAAACTTTAGTCTCCCTCACTCCACTCACATGTGTGCATGAATGGGCCAAGAGAATTTCAGAATTTTAGTTGGGCTTTGGGCCCAAGGCCTACTAGCAAAATTCTAACAGCTCTTGATGAAATAGCAGTCTTTTTTATGCAGTTAGCCACTATAGCTAAGTTTTGACAATTAATACGTATGCAAGTGTACACTAATTTTCCAGTGGGAAATAACTCTATGCAAGCCCCTTCATCTACCTTTGATGTGTGTGTGCGCCTGCGAAACATGGTTGACTTCATTTCTATTATTCTTCAATTCAAAGGGAAAAAAATGTGGTTGACTTCAGTTCGGTTGGTCCACGAAGCAGAGTAGGCAAACAAACCTCCATCAAAAGAAAACGCATACCGGCCTTGTGTGAATAACTAATGTTAATCTTACGTTAGTGAACCGATCAACTAGCAAAGTCCTTCTGATTTCTAAACACAGGCAGCTTTCGCACCTTTCATACTCACGCGGGAGCACGCGCGCGACGTAGGGGAGTACTCTGTTTCCACTGGTTTTCCTTGGTCGAGCCCATTTGCTAATCGGCGTCCCTGTCAGTCGTTTGGTGTACCTGTCAGTTGCCATGACAGGGTGCCAAGCAAGTGGCGCTTAGATAACTGCATCAATGCTCGAGGTAATGGACTAAATTATGGTGATGGCGCGCGCGTCGTCTCCAGTTGCGAGGCGTGATGCGACAAGTTTGCGGCACAAGCTTAGGCAGCAGCCGTTGGTGTTTTTTCCCCTCACCAGCAGCAGGAGCTCCGCCTTTCCATTAAAAAGAAGAAAATTGACCAATTAATAAGAGAGACCGGTCGAAAACAGATACATAAGCAATGCACATCCCGACCCCAAGGCCGCGCCCCCGATGAGTCGCTAGCTCACCGGAGCCAACTTCCTACAACTATATCCAAAGCCGCCGCTCCGACATCCACAATGGCCCTGAGACCATGCATCAGGCGAGCCGTCAGCTCTGACCCACAAACGCAAAAAAACACACACGCCAACCCCGAGGCCGCGCACCAGGCGAGCCACCTGCTCCGTCTCCCGAGCAACCGGAGTTCACACCCAACAACCCTCTCCCGAGCCCCGACTTACAAACGGAAGCAACACACACCAACACCCCCCCCCCCCCACCCACCCAAATCCGTTTGGGGTTAGCTGCTGGTTAGGAGCTAGCTCCTGGTTAGGAGGGGGGAAGTGCGGGGTAGTTAGGCATTTACTAAAGGCTAACGGGCGCTTCGCCGCATCGTTTTCCACCCGTGAAATTAACTTTTGAGCGGACATAAACGTCCCTGGCTAAGTTAGTAACTTAGTAGATTTGGTGCATAAACGTGCCTGGCTAAGTTAGTAAACTATTTGCTGCTCCAACAAAGAACAGGTGTTTGAGAAAAAGAAAAAGAACATGCCATACTTTTAGGCAAAATTTAGAAAACCCCACTGGCTGCCAAGCAGCTGGCATCTGGGGTCTGATGCCAATTCTTCGTACTTGCAGACTTCTGCACTGACATTTCATCATGTTGTAACGAGTGAGAAATGCATGAGTGTCCGAGTTCTTTTTTTTGCCAGAATATTTGGGAGCTTTATTGATGAAGTAGCATGTAGTTACAATCAGCCCTTAAGCTGTTAACAAGGAAAGGAGGGCAGTCCTCAAGCCAGCACTCCGAAGCCAATAAGGCGCAAGCCTTCTTGGCACACTAATCCGCCAGAGTATTTGCCTCTCTGGATACATGCCTAATAGTAAAAGAAATAAAAGATGACGACTTCTCCCGAATTTCATCTAAGATAGGCGCGACAATTGCTCTTGAACTATCGCGCGAAGACCAGAGGTTGACAACCTCTAAACAATCCACCTCCATCACTACATGTGAGAACCCACGTAGTTGTGCGAAGATAACTCCTTCCCGTAGCGCCAAAGCTTCAGCAACGAAAGGATCTAATACTCCCGGGAACGGTTTACTCCAAGCTCCCTTGAACGACAGATGAGACCTTGCCACACCTCCACCTCCCGCACATGAAGCTTCAATGTTTGTTGCTCCGTCCGTATTGATCTTAATCCAGCCCACATCAGGAGGGCGCCATTGGAGACCCGTGACACCTCGCATAGGCTTTGGGAACTCAAGCAAAAGTAAATCATTACAGACTGTCTTGATCGCATGAACTGGATCATAAGAAACATGATCGTGGGTCCACCGATTCCTTGCCGGCCAAATCGCATGCATAACTGTTATGATTTTTCCTCTGTCTTGATCCAAGATCTGATCATCCATTAGCACGTCCCTTGCCCAAGTGTTCGAATTCAGCAGCGGCAAAGTGACACCCATGAAGTCATGAGCAGCATCCCAGAACAGTCGTGCATGCGTGCAGCCTATCAACGCATGGTGCAAGTCTTCCATCGCAACCTTGCAAAGATCACATATCGCCGTCGTACAGATATGACGGTGATGAAGGGTAGCATAGTCTGGGAGAATTCCCCGCAGCACACGCCACCAAAAAACTCGTACTCTGGGAATTACCTTGAGCTTCCACAAAGCAGTCCACATGTGTTTATCCGACGATGATGGATCCGTTACCGTTCCTTCCTCTGGAGCAGATTGCTCGTTATGAGTCACTAGAGCACGATAAGCCGACTTAACAGAATAAACACCAGACCTCTCCAAGTCCCAAGCAAAATAATCCTCTCCCCCAGTAGCTCTCAATGGTATATTCAAGATAGCCGCTGCATCTGAAGGTAGGAAGTTCCTTCGAATTAGATCAACATCCCACGCCCCCGTCTCATGATCGAACAGTTCAGAGACCCGAGGTATAGGGTCAGTCCCAATCCGACCAGTAGGTATACGAGTGCTCGTGCTCGGGATCCATCTATCCGTCCAGGTGGAGATAGACTCACCATTCGCCACTCGCTTGATCAGGCCACATTCCAACGCCTTTCTGCCAGCTATGATCACCTTCCACGTCGCCGACGACGAGCGAGGCGCCTGAGCTTCCATTAAGTCACGATCATGAAAGTATTTTCCCTTCAACACTCTGGAGCATAAAGAGTTAGGATGAGTTAAAAGCCGCCACCCATGCTTACCAAGCAAGGCTAGGTTAAAACTCTCGAAATCCCGGAACCCCATTCCTCCTTGCATCTTTGGCACAATAAGATTTTCCCAAGACACCCAATGCAAAGACCTTCGATCAATGGAGCTACTCCACCAGTACTTTGCCATCGGGGATGTAAGTTGTGAACAAACCTTCTTGGTCAAAAGAAAACAAGACATGCTAAAAGTGGGTATGGCTTGAACCACTGATTTGAGCAGAATCTCCCTACCAGCACATGCCAAATTTTTCTCAGACCATCCTTGCATTTTGTTTCGGCCCCTCTCAACAATATGGGCAAAACATCCGCTCGTAATCTTTCCAACCGCTGTCGGTAGACCCAAATATCGTTCAGTGAAAGCTTCCACAAAGATTCCAAGTGTATCTTTTATGTCCCGTTTCAACTCTTGAGAAGCATTGGGACTAAAATAAACAGCACTTTTCTCCCGGTTGACTGCCTGACCAGAACATGCAGCGTAAATCCTGAGAATATCATTCAATCTATTTGCACTTTCCACCTTGGCGTTCATGAATATTAGACCCCGTCTGCAAAAAGCAAATGATTTACCCAAGGGGAGTGGATGCTCACCCTGATCCCCTTATCAACATATGCACCACCATAATAATTCATCAAAGAGGTTAGGCCTTCTGCACATATCAAGAAGAGGAAGGGGGAGGCAGGATCACCCTGGTGTAGGCCTCTGGATGGCGTGAAGTACGGCAAGAGCGACCCGTTCACCTTTACTGCAAACCGGACAGAGGTGACGCACTTCATAATGAGGCGTACAAACTTCTCGCCAAATCCCAGCCTAGTTAGCATAGCCTCCAAGTAGTGCCACTCAACGCGGTCGTAGGCTTTCAACATGTCAAGCTTAACGGCACATGAGGCTTGTTTGCATCGCTTCTTTTTCCTCATCGCATGCACACTTTCATAAGCTACCAGAACGTTGTCTGTAATCAAACGTCCAGGCACAAAAGCACTTTGTTCCTCCCCAATTATCTCGTCCATGAAGCCACGGAGTCTATTTGTAATTGCCTTGGCATCAATTTTGTACAAGACCGGGCACAAAGAAATTGGTCGGAATTGAGAATTTTTTTTGAGGGTTACGTACCTTGGGAATGAGAGTAATAGCTGTATCATTTAGGCCCAAAGGCAGTTCACCCCCATTCAGAAAATCTAAGACAACCGCTGTGACATCTGCCCCTAGAATATCCCAATGCCGCTGAAAGAAGCCAGCAGTAAAACCGTCCACTCCGGGCGCCTTAGACGGCGCCATCTGGAAAAGTGCCACTCGTACCTCCTCAGCGGTGAAATCCTTCTCGAGCATAGCATTCATAGCATCATTGACTCGAGAGGGTACGAACTGCAGGAGCGCAGACATATCGTTAAAACCCTGAGATTGATATAGGTCTTGATAAAAACCCATGATTTCATGTTGCACTTCACCCGGGTCATCACATATTGTTCCATCCGCTCGCTCAAGGGAAGAAATTCTGTTAGTTCGGCTGCGCTTCACCGCTTGGGCTTGATAATATTTAGTGTTTCGGTCTCCTTTGCGCAGCCAATTTACTCTTCATCGTTGCTTCAACCAAACCTCCTCTTACCGTAAGGTTTCCTGAAGCTGCGCCGCCACTGACAACTCCTCCGCATTCGGTCCTCGTCCAATCGAGGCTGCTCGGAGGCGTTCCAGATTTTTTTGTAGCTTTCGCACCCTTTTGGTAATGTTACCAAACTCCCGATCACCCCATGATCCCAACTTCTCCTGGACTGATGTTAGTGCATGCACTACGCCCTCCAAACCTGCGTGACCCGCCTTTGACTGCCAAATATTTTTGACCAAAGCATCATAGTCACTATGAGAGTGCCAAACATTTTCATACCGGAACGGGCGCCGGCCGAGCCAATCCCCACGCTCCCGAACACATCTCAACTCAGCAAGAACATAGCAATGATCTGAAGCTGTCGAACTGATATGTTTCACAGTAGAATATGCAAACAAGGATAGAAAATCTGCATTAGCTACAGCACGATCGATTCGTGCTTTTACATTGGAACTACCTTGCTGCCTATTGTCCCACGTAAAAGGAACACCTCTCCAGCCGAGGTCTTGAAAGGAACAGTAATCCAAGACCTCCCGAAACCCTCGCATTTGCCACTCCGGCCTCGGATGGATGCTGAAGTGTTCATCAGCATACATAGTTTCGTTGAAATCTCCCATACAGAGCCAACCAGAGTGTGGAATACCATGCAGAGTACGCAAAAACTCCCAGCTGTGATGTCTATTTTCCACTCTAGGTTCTCCATAAATACCTGTGAAGCGCCAAGGTTGCTGCTGCTCACTTGACTTGACACTCACATCAATGTGCGCACGTCTATAGTTCATCAAATCAACTGTTACGTTATCTGTCCAGAACAAACCAATGCCACCACTAAGGCCGTTGCTATCAACAGCAAAACATCCAGAAAAGCCAAGTAGGCTCTTCAAATTCTCAACTTTGATCCCTTTTATCTTAGTTTCCATTACAAACAGAAGGGAGGGTCCTTCCTGCTACACTATCTTGCGAAGCTCGCGAACTGTCGATGGGTTCCCAAGCCCCCGACAGTTCCAGCTTATGCAATTCATTGGGACGGGCAGGGCTGACCTGCAGCCTCTGCCGAATTCTCAGGAGTTGGCTTCTTCTTCTTTGGAAACCTGTCATACCCTTTCTCCATCTCAGAGTCATCGTCCAAATTACTCCCCTTTGAGCAAGCCGGATCAGCTGCAGGCGACTCCTCGGCTGCTGTCAGCAGAAGCTGTGGTACAGGTTCGACACGACGATAGACCTGCTGCGGTGCCTCCTTTCTTTTATGCTGGTTCTTCTTTTTAATAGGAGAGTTCACCTCAATGCCCCCATCGGAACATTACTGGAGTTCTTTGACTCCCTCTTACTGCTCGGGCCCGACTGCTGGTCCTTGCCTGCAGCATCCCCCGAGGCAGTCTTCTTGCGATCCTCAGGTGCCCTCAACTTCGGACCAAAAGGTAGCTCCCCTTTTTCATCTCGATGCCCCGGAACTGGGCAAAACGGATCAGAATGTCCAAGCCGGCCAAAGGAGAAACAAAAATGAGGCACGTTTCATACTGAATATCATAAGGGTCCTGCTTCTGTCTCTTTGCCGATTCAATGACAATCCACCGCCTCAGCGGCTTATTCACATCAACTGATACTCGCGCCCTAAAAAATCCACCCATGTGATCAAACTGTGCGTGAGTAGCTTGTTGGTCAATCTGCTTTGCAATTACCTTTCCCCATGAGTCATCCCGAAGATTGTATGGTAGGTTCAAATCCCTAGCCCATAGATGCAGCCTATCAAAGTTAACCTCATCGGGTCTCATCCAATCCTTGAAATCAGTCAAGATGACCGCATTCTTACTGATATGCCATGGTGATCCATCCCAGATACGATCCCTATCTCGCTTTGATTCAAACTCAGCAACGAACAAATTCTCTCCCATGGATCTGAATTGAAGTCCCCGCGGATTCCCCCACGCCGGCCGAAGTGCATTAGTGATGGTATGGATGTGGAACACGTTGCGGTGCAGTACCTTCCCAGCTAGTAGCCACTTCTCCGGCGCATCCTCCTCGCGATCATCAATGACCAATGGAGTAGCTTCCTCATCGGTGATTCCCATCTTCCCTAGAGCCTCCTCCAAGCGAGCCCTGTCCATGCGCAGCGGGTCCTGATCCCCCACTGTTTTCTTGCCATGATCGGATGTAGCCATCCTCTCAGGAGATCGGTGCGCTCCGCCGGCTTGAGATCGACGAGCGCAAGTTTTTCCCCCGAACCCTAGTCGCCGCCGCCAGAGGAGGTTTTAGGGTTTCGTGGAAAGTGGGCTTGCCCTGATTGGACCAAAGCCCTACAAGCCTCCTGCCCTGTGCAAGCGTGCAGTGTGCATGCATACTGATACACGGGCGTCGGCGACGGGTTCGCGCCTGTGCGTGCGTACATGAGTGTCCGAGTTCCGGCAGTACCTACCACTGCAGTCGGCAGCACGCGTACGTATCCAGTGAATCGAAACGTTGGAACGGAAGCGCGCATACGGCGTACCTACTACTGCGGTTGGTTGGAACGGAGCAGGTGACCGAGGCGCGCCCGGCCAGCAAAGTAGCAATCGATCGGCCGGGTCGGGTCGGCTCGGCTCGGCAGGCCGGCCCGGTGACGCGAGCCGTCCGGGCGGCCGTTGCGACGCGGCCTGGCAACCCCTCGCCTTTTGGTGTGAACCGACCCGTGCGGGTTCAGCGCCGGTGCACGCCCGCACGCCTCGCCGTGCACCGGGGTGAGCCGGTGACGCCCACGCGCTCATTCATGCGTGCGGGGACGGAGAGAGGAGGAATCCGTGCGTGGATCTATCTGCGGTGCGGTACGAGGTGGCAGTTGGGGTCACGGCGCGGCCCGAAGCTCGTGCTCGGGCATCCCGTGCCGCCAGCAAGCCGGGCGCATCACCAGCACCACCTGCCCCGTTGAATCGTCTCAGTTCAACGTTGCATCAGCATTTTTTTAGTTTTTTTTTAAAATCATTTTTTAGGGGATACACCGATCGGGTTGTCTCACGTGTTTTTCCTTTGTGTCCAGGCCTCCAGGCTGAGCACCTTGTTCCGGCCTGCTGAGCAGCCCGTATCGGCGGCCTTTCGCCAGCCCAGTGGTGTGTGCAGCCCTACCGCCCTCTTCCCGGCCCATGTTTCCCGTGCACGACTCTACACCCCCCACGTATGTGCACACTCGTTACTCAAAAAAAGAAAAAGTATGTGCACACTCCACCTAACAATTTTAGATTTTCAAAAGATAGCAACACACGTCGCAATCTGCGTTCTCATAAAATTCGAATTCGTATCCCCCCGCGGTACCGCGAGACGTAGGAAATCCAGAAACCTCCATAGAAACACGCAAGCACGCATCTCGATCGATCGGCACCGTCGACGCACCAGACTCAATCAATCCACACCGCTCACGAGTCCACCACATCCAAACCGCCATGATGAGAAGAGTCAATTCCCCACGTCACGCTTTCCCCTCTCGATCGGGACGTGCGTGCGTCGGTTCCTCCCGCAGCGGCCGGAAGGAAACTTCCCGGATACGGCGCCCGCGGCCCGGCCGAACCTTCCGCGGTAAGGAACCGACTCGGGCCACGTCTCCTCCGTCCCTCCCGCTCCCATATAAACCACCCCTCCCCTGGTCGACGTCCTCACAATCTGATTTCAAAAACTTCGTCGACGTGCGTGCGTACTTGCGCCATGGACGCCGTCGTGTTGGGTGACGTTGATGATCTCGACTTCGACTTGGGTTTTATGGACGGGTTCGAGTTCGACCTGCTGGACATGGACCTCACCGAGTTCTGCCACGGCGACGGCGAGTGCTTGCTGCCTGCCGTGGCCGATAAGGATGGCGGTTTGGGTTTGGATTTAGGTTCTGATGACGGTGGCGAAGGGGGGAGGGAGAGCTCGCCGGACTCCGTGGTGACGGACGACGGCGCGCCGCCTCTGTCGTTAGAGCCGTCTGGGGATCGCGACGATGGCGAGATGTCGGCCTACGTGGGCGACCTGGAGAGGTTCCTCATGGAGAGCGAGGATGACGCGGAGGCCGGCGGGCCGTTCGCGGCCAAGGGGCTTGCCGCCAACGACCACTTGTTCGACGATCTCGCTGTTGCGGACGGCGGTTACGTCCAGCCGTCGACTGCAGCGGAGGAGTTTGCCGCCGCGGACTACTTCTTGGGTGATCTCGACGACGGTTACGCTGAGCCGGCGACTCCAGGGAAGGATCTCGTCCTCGACGACTACTTCTTCGGCGATCTCGTCTCGTACGACTACTTATACGATCCTGCTGTTGCGAGCGATGGCTGCGTCGAGCCCGCGGCCGTTGCCAGCGTGGACGATGCTGCATCATCGGCGACGGAGGAGGAGGATGCTGGCGAGTACTACGACGACGACGAAGCGACCTCGAGGAAGCGCGCAAGGTATGAATGAATTGAATCTAGTTTTCATTCATTCATTCTGTGCTAATTGCAAGTTTAGATCTTTTATCTTCCTAGGCCCTGGTAATCGGCAGAAATGGAACAAACAACCTGTACATAATTGGCAGTTAGTATTAGCTAGGTGAAGAAATTTCGTTTCACGAAAAAATTGATGTAGAAATTAACTCGAATATTGCACTATTATTACTACTTGCAGTTTGATCTTTCTTTTTCTGAAAGTGCTTGATCATCTTTGTCATGTGCGCTGCGTATATTGCACTATTATTACTTGCAGTTTACTCTGTTTCCCCTTTCTTTACATACATGAGAGGGATTATTTGCAACGAATTTCAATTTGATGAAACTTGTTGCTGATATTTCCGGTGCTGCCTCAGGCAGAGGAAGGGCGGCGCTGCGGTGCCACGCGAAGCAGAGCTCCGGGAAACGCCGGTGATGCATGCCATCTGGTCGATCTCGACTGGAAACGGGTGCCGCCCCCTTGGTCACCATTGGCTGCATCCCTGCACCACAGTGTGCCTGTTGGCCTGATCGATCGATGGATCAACCTGCAGTTACGGCCCGTCTGGGAGAAAGATCGCGACGGCGCCTGCCTCAGGTATTCGAACCGGTAGGTGAAAAATTCAGAGGAACATTTCCCCGTGTTCTTCTATGATATTTTCTGCCTTTCACACCAACCCGGCCATTGGACGATTATATAAAGTCATGGGACGAACTATAAACAACACATACTCCTCTGTTCGGAGTAGAAAATTTTGGTAGCAACTCTCGAACAACACGTTTACAAAAAGAAAAGAAAGCTTAGTTTTATAATGTACGAGTACACCTAATATTCCTCTTCTTGTACACATACATCCCGTGCGCATTCCGGATGTTAGTAGAAGTACAAGAAACCTTCTACTAGGTAGAGCATGTCATATTCTTGTTCTCGACCGTCCAGAATTTTTTTTCTCTGAAAATCCAGTGAGCGCCACAAATCGTCCAGGCTTGTGTTTATTCAGTGTGGGCCGCTTATAATCTTGCTCGTACTGCTACCAGTTAAGGCTTATTGATTGGTGTACGTTTAGAATTACAGGAAACCTTTTAGTTGGTAGAGCATGGCAATCTTTTGCTTTCTAAGCATCGTCGACAGTCCAGCCCCCTTTTCTCTGAAAAAAATGCCGTAAGCACCTTCAATCGTCCAGGCTTGTGTTTTGTTCAGTGCGGATAGCATATAATCTGCTCGTGCTGTTCATTTCTTTGGGTAGACAAAAGCTTCAATGGTTCTGGCCCTGTGCAGTCCATCCATGGAAAAATTTGGAAGCGACTATGGTGTGAATTGTGATCAATGCACTCAGCTGCAGCAACGATTGTTTTCTCCCACTAATTATGAAGGCTGTTTGTGAAACAGTAGAACACAGTTTCCTGTATTGTCAGTTTACAAAGGAAAATTGGAAGGTATGGACTCCGAAAACAAGGTTCCTGTATTGTCAGTTTCCTTCAGAATTAAGCAGTGGCTGTGGCTGTTACAATCCTATGGTCTCTGCGGTGTGAGTGTGGCACATTTGGAAGTAGAGATGAAACCATATATCTGCATATGTTGAATGATCACAACAGTCTTTGAAGCCTAGATCTTCTATCTATCAGGTTTGAGATCCCATCCTCTGTTCCAGTGTGCATGTACTCCGCCATCTCTGGAATTTTTTCGCCTTCACATTGTCTGTTCAATCGAGTGCATCTTTCTAGCAAGTGACTCGCTTGTTTCAGGCTGCCACACTCTGCCTATTTTATATCTTTTATTCTAGGTTTCTTTATCTTCTCCTTTAAAAAATCTTTTCACCTACCTATCTTTCCCAATTCGGGGTTCAGTAGTAAACAATTGTGTTTATTTCCAGCTTTTTTCTCTAAATTACTTGTAGAAGCTACTAGATTTTGCAGCTGTATTGTTCAAGAGTTCTAGTGTTTTATTTATATGCCTTTTTTGGGGATGTTGTACTGGAAGTATTGTGGTGAGCAATGAAAACTTTATTTTGTGTTGTCGCTGCATTACCGTTTCAACTAGTAAAGTGTTTTCATGTGACATGTTTGCATTCTTGGTTTCTGGCGTTTACCTCATACAAAATCTTTAATTGTAGAAGCTCGGCGAATGAATATAACAACCACAAATTGTTTAGTTTTAGAGAAATCGAAATATATTTTACTTGGATTAAAAAAAGGATCTTATGTAACGGCTAATTAGCAAACCATTATGCAGTAATATTTTGCATAAAGTAACTTTGCTAAATGCTGTAGTAATTGCATGTATGAACAATTTTTTCATCGTGATTACTTTTAGTTACCATATTCCACTTTGGTTGCTAATTCTCCCAAACGGTATTTAATTGCTCTTAGTTATTTTAGAGTCATGTCTTTAAATTCGTAAATCCGCGTCTGAGCCCAGGCTCAGATGCTCCCGCGCAGAAAAAAATTCAAAACAAATACTAAAAAAATTCAAAAAAAGCCAAATTTTTTTGTGTAGTAGATAATTTGTTGCGTGAGGACCGCTGCAATTTTCAACTCATTTGGACATTTGAGCAGCTCTCGGCAAAAAGACAAATCGGGTCAAAACATTTTGTGACTTTTTTACAGACCCCGATTTTGTCTTTTTTGCTGAGAGATGCTCAAATGTCCAAACGAGTTGAATTTTGCAGCGAACCTCACGCATCAAATTATCTACCACACAATTTTCTTTTGGAGTTTTTAAAATTTTTCTAGTATTTGTTTTGATTTTTTTTGTCGGCACGGGTGCAGCTGAGCCCGGGTGCCAAATTGGCCTTCTCCTTTAAATTGGTCTTTTTAGAATAA
Source organism: Triticum aestivum (assembly GCF_018294505.1). Lineage (NCBI taxonomy): Eukaryota > Viridiplantae > Streptophyta > Magnoliopsida > Poales > Poaceae > Triticum > Triticum aestivum. Next base: position 590,625,168 of record NC_057799.1, on the reverse strand, counting down.
TTAAAGTTTTGTTATGGTACATTGATTTTCTCTAAACTTTTCTTCTTTAATAGTGTTCTGCGTTTGTACATCTATGTTCAAGTTGTGGTGCGATGGAATCAATTAGGCGAAAGGCTGTCTGGTTTCTGTTTAGATCACTAAACCAACATATTGCATATGAAGTGTTGCTTGATCCATGCTTCACATGGATCAAGGATTCATTTAAATTGACTAGAATAAGATGCTATGTTATTTTATATGAAACTTGGCATGCATCATATTGTGATTGCATTTTGCCATTATTGTTTGTTTATTGAATGCTTGTTCTCTTTCTTGTGGGTAGTACCGGGAGACGAGACCAAGTACGAGGATCATGTTGATCCTATTTAAAATGTTTACGATGAGCAGAGTTTCGATCCCACCGAGGACATTTCAGGCAAGATGATCATTATCTTGGATATCACTACTGTTGTCTTGTTTTTATTGATATATCACGTTACCTACTACTTGCCTCCTAAATTGCCATATAAGCTGGTTGGTGTGTAGAGTAATGATAGCTTCGAACAATGTTAACCTGATTTGACCGAGATATGGTGAGCAAAACCTTTCCTTAGGAAAGATACAACAAAAATGAAAGACCAATTACACGATTGCCATCTGGCTGTCGTATATATGTACATAAATAGTTGCAGTCCATAATTGTCTTGATAGCTAGTTGTGTTGGCAATCCCATTGAATTGAATTTTCGAATGAGTTAATTTTTTTGCATTGTTGTTTAGTATGAGAGTGTGCAAGGTCATATGAATTATCTAAATTGCCAAGAAAAAGAGTTTAAATATATTTTCCCTTTGCTATTAAAAAGGATATGCTTAACCATATAGAATGTGTGTACAATGGCTGATAAGAAACTTTATCTGTAATATATTTTATAATAAACTTTTATACTTAGTTAAACTAGCTATATATAGTTTAAATTAGTTTTTTTGTTAGTTATCTATCATAGTTAACAACGTAAAATTTTTGTCGAATAATGCTTATAATGTTCTCGGTTTGTTCTGTAGTTTTAATGTATGTCACTAAAATTTTGTTTCTTCAAAATTTAAATTGCATGATATAACAAAATTTCTCTCTGAACTTCAAAAAGTTCATTAACTACATAGTGTATAAATATATATTTGCATGTGTGTGTGGTCATATATTGGTATCATTAAATATCATGATAGACATTTGTAAAGCATATAATCTACCAAAAATATTAATAGTGGTTTACACTTTCTAGAGTATCACTATTAGGTATACTTATATAAACTTTTAGGGTATGGAAAACGTTTCTTGCAAGTTAGGTTTATTAATAATTTTACAACATGTGCAGGATTTGTTTAAATAGTGCAATTATTGTAATCATAGAAGAGTGTAAAAATTACATAATCTACTTTTGCAAACATATGATTTGATATTTGTTATTTTTATGTTCTTTCAACCAAATTTATTTAAAAAAAACATACTCTAGCATTACTTGGTTTGTTTTTTGAGTTCCAACCCTGCCATCTATTTATTCAATGTCATAAAAAACCTTTGAAGCAACAAGTGCAAGATACATTCTGGAGGGACATTATCCCACACCTGACAAAATTCACTACTAACCCCTTGCTTAGTTAACACATGTGCAAACATTATTTGATGTCCGACGAGGCCAGCAAACTTTGAACCCCTGAAGCGCCCAGAGCATCTTTCTTCATATCTTCAATCAATGGCCCTATTGCCGATGACCGCCTTGCTATCCAGCTCCACATGAATCTATTGCATATCCATTCCCTCTGGTAGCTGAAGCGCCCTCCTGCATGCTAAAATCTCGACGAGCTCCGAGTTTGACACTCATAGAAAAAAGTGACAAGCGCCACCTCGGAAAGCACCAGCGTGGCCACTAATCAACACTCTACACTCCTGGAAGAAAGTGAGAACTGCCATTCCTTGTGCTGCATGCAACGTCCCCACCAAACCCACCAGTGGGCACACCAGATCTTGGTCGTTGCGCCTTGGATCTAGACTAGCCCAACATATCAACTCCAGTCTTCCCTGCACACCTTGTGTTCACTCGTGCGCATCTGGGATCAACTTCCCAAACGGTCACCCATCCTCAAATTGTCAAGCTCAATATACTTAAATTTGAGGTTCCTTTTGGATGGGCTCCCAGAAAAGAAGGTGCACCTTGTTGATATGAGTAGTCTATATCATTTATATTAAGCTGTGGTGTCACATACACCCTCCCCCCTCAAACGAACGGACATCCCCATCGGCCCAGTAGGAATGTTCACACGTCTGTGTGTGCCAGTGCCAACATCTACATGGACTCATGTATGCATCATTGACCCTGATGACCCACAAGTATATGGGGTCAATTGTAGCCCTTTTCGATAAATAAGAGTGTCGAACCCAACGAGGAGCAGAAGGAAATGACAAGTGGTTTTCAGCAAGGTAATATCTGCAAGTGCTAAAATTGTGAGTAGCGCAGTAGTTTGATAGTAGGATAATCTGTAACGAGCAAGTAACAATAGTAGTAACAAAAGTGCAGCCAGGTAGCCCAATCCTTTTGAGGCAAAGGACATGCCAAAACGGTTTCTTATGATAAGCAAAGTGTTCTTGAGGGTACACGGGAATTTCATCTAGTCACTTTCATCATGTTGGCTTAATTCGTGTTCGGTACTTTGATAATTTGATATGTGGGTGGACCGGTGCTTAGGTATTGTTCTTACTTGAACAAACCTCATACTTATGATTAACCCTCTCGCAAGCATCCACAACTACGAGAAAAGTATTAAGAATAAATTTGTAACGCCCGGATAATCAAGTTACAGTAATCCCACGCTAATGGTGCCACATCACCACAGTTACTGTTGCTAATCTACCGTTAGGTCCAACCGTTTCAAAATTCAAATTTAAATTAATGTCGACAATAAAAGTTTTTCAAAATTTAAAACAAAAAAGTTCGGGAGATGCCAAATAAGGCATAGTTAATTATGGTGAAGTAAACACATTTTTAGAGAATGCCTAAATATTTTAAATTAAAATAAAACAGAAAAGAAAATAAATAAAAGAAAGAAAATACAAAAGAGAAAACAAACAAACAAAAAAGAAAAGACAAAAAGCCCCCCTGGCCAACTGGGCCAACGACCCAGCCGGCCAGCCCACTGGCCCAACCGGCCCCTCACCCCTGCTTAACCCCCCACCGTGGCAAACCCTAGATCGATCCCCCATCTCTCCCTCATTCCCCACCTCGCGCTGCACGCACACACACGCACACATCGTGCCGGGGAGAGGAGCTCCCCGCACCCAATCCCCTTGCCAGCCGGCGTCGGCGCCGCCCTTCCCGGACTCCTCCTCGCCCCTCCTTTCCCTCGCGCGACGCCCGGCTGAAGCCACGGCCTCGCCTCGTCGTCCACCCGACGCCGTTCGCCATCGCTGCCACCTCGCCCCCGTCGTCGATCTACCCCGTCGGACCACCCCGAGCCCGCTGCCTGTCCCTACAGCATCACTGTGAGCTCCGCCACCCCCCTGTGCCTTCCCGAGCTCGGATACGAGCTCCTGCATGTCCTCCCCACCACCCGTAGCTCCGACCACCGCCCGCATCGCCACCCTGATGCCCCCTCCGCCTTGACCTGCTGCCGAGCCGCACCGGCTCCGCCCAGCACTTCCACGGCTCGGCCCCCTCTCGCTGCCAAGCGAGGCCGCCGTCGCCTCAAGCCCTGCTCTCCATGGGCGACCTCCCCCCTCTCCGTCCACTGCGCTGCTCCGGCCTCCCCGCGCGGCTGCCCCCTGCTCCGGCGCCGTCCTCGCCCGGCCATGCCACCGTGCCCACCCTGCACCACGGCTCGTCGCTCGCCCCGCCTCCGCCCGTCGTGCCCCTCCCTTTTGCCCCGCCGTGGCGTCGCCGCTGCCAGGCCGGCGCCGCGCCGACGTTTTCCCCCTCGCCGTGACCCCGACTGGCCACGTCCAGTTCAGGTGCCCGCACCCGCAGCGCCCGCTTCCCCTATGCCCGTTAAGGCCCCCGTGGCCCTATGACATATGGGGCCCAGCCCACAGAACGAAAAAGAAAAAATGATGATTAAAAAATAATAATAATAATAAATTAATTAATAAAAATTAGTAAATAAATAAATAAAGAAAATAAAAATAAAAATAAATTTAATTAATTAATTAAGTTAATTAATCCTGTTTAAATTAATCTAATTAGTTAGTTAATTTAATTAAACAGTAGTTAATTAGCTAACAACCCTGACAGGTGGGACCCACCTGTCAGGTTGACCAGGTCAACGGTCAACGTTGACTGCTGACGTTAGCATGACCTCATGCTGATGTCATAAATCCAAATTTCGAATTAAATTAAATAATTAATTAAATTCCAGAAATAATAAATTCTTTTGAAAATCATATCATTTAATCCGTAACTCGGATGGAAATACTTTGTACATGAAAGTTGCTCAGAACGACGAGACGAATCCGGATACGCAGCCCGTCCGTCCACCACACATCCCTAACCTATCGAACTCGCAACTTTCCCCCTCCGGTCCGTCTGTCCGAAAACGCAAAACATCGGGAATACTTTCCCGGATGTTCCCCCCCTTCGCCGGTACAACCTACTGTCGCGTTAGGACACACCTCTCACTGTTCATTGTCATGTCACCCATCGTCATGCTTATGTTTGCATTGTATTTACTGTTTCTCCCCCCCCTCTTCTCTCCGGTAGACTACGAGACCGACATGTAAGGGAACGCAGCAGAAAACAAAAAAAATTTCCGACCTACGCACCAGCCTAGGACCACTATGGAGACTGCATACATGGTTTGATCTTTTTCGTTACCGACTCGTAGCGCAGCGGGAAGTAGAGTCGATGACGATCGGCGGTGCAGATCCCCACAGCTAGGATTTACAAACTCCCAACCGCGAGGATGTATACCCTCATCTGCTCCTCAGACAGCCCTCCAGGAGGCGGTCGAACAGCCCCCCGGACGGTGTCGCGGACAGCCCTTCGGGAGGACCTTCGAAACTCGAACGGTCACTCGGACAGCCCTTCGGGAGGACCTTCGAAACTCGGACGGTCACACGGACAGCCCTTCGGGAGGCACTCACGAACTAAGACCGAAACTACGATCTCTCTACAGAGTTGCACACATACGGTGTCATCTATCCGGCAGGGCTTCGCCGTCCAGAACTAGTTCCTGCCGGAACCCAGACAGCCTTACGGCTCTACGAAACTCTTTTCGTGGGAGGGAGAGAAGAAGCCAGATAATGCATGACATGTGTATGAGAGCAAGGGATGAGTGTGGAGGGCTGCCCCTCCACCTCTATTTATAGGAAATCCCAAGGGGGTAGGGTAGTTTCACAAAAAACCCAAAATGCACATGAATGAAGTCCTTCCACAAGGACCTAGGAGTGAAACCAAGGAACAAGAGGGTCCCCAAGGGGGGATACCCCATGTGGCCGGCCACACCCCCATGAGGGGCCTAAAAAATGGCTCCTATCCATCCATGTCATCCCCAAGATCTTTTGGAGCAAAGCCCCAAAAGGTGGCTTTCCATAAAGTAACCATAAAGCTGATTTTCACTAGTCACGACGACATTTTTCAGCGTCTGATCGAACTGAAAATATTTATGTGGGCTAAGAACATTTCCAGTACCCACTAAAATGATTTTCAATGCATTCCGAAACAATTCCGGTTTTAGTGATTTTCATCTGCGAAACGCATCTGAAGTGGCTCCGGCAGCTCCGGAACATTTCCGGTTTTTATCTCAGAAAATTCCAAAAAGCTTCCAGAATGATTCTGGCATCCTCCAAGAATTATCAGGCATGTGCCGAAACCAATTTGACTTAATGGTGTATCCCGAAACAACTTTTCGGTATCATCGAAACTTATCCGATGACCTCTCTCTGCGGTACGATTCCGCTGTCCGAAACTTTTCGGTGTCCGAAACTATTTCGGTGATTTTCTCTCAGACTCCCTGTCTAGTATTCAGCAGATAGATGACCCTTAAGCGTGTGACCCTATAGGTTCGGTGAAGTATAGACATGACCCGGAACCCCTTCCGATCAATGATCAACATCGGAGCCGTGGACACCCATATTGACCCCTATACCCACACGAATAAATATTCGAGTGAACCTCCAGTTGCCGTGTGCTATTCCTGTTGCTTCGCGATATGTTACAAATACCCGAGGTGAGACATGTTGGCATTTCCGTGGATCAACAACTTGTCCACTATGCTAGTTACCTCGTTACCGGTATTGTTCTCTTTTCTCGTTATCGTGTTCCGGCATCCCCGTGATCAAATCACAAAGTGTCTGGCCAGACGATGATGGATACCGTAACACCGAGAGGGCCCAGAGATATCTCTCCATCGTCGGAGGAGCAAATCCCAATCTTGAGCTATCAAGTTACTTGACACACTTTTCCATGAACCCGTAAGCCGCCGTAATAGCCACCCATTTACGGATGACGTTTAACAAACCCCAAAGTTCATGAAGCAAGCATGAAGAAACTCGATACTCTCATGGTCTAAGGAATCATGCAAACTTTAACCATCTCTGTGTTATGTACCAATAAACTTGTGACGAATGAATCTCATAGCATAACATCAATCCGGGTCGATTCAACACAAATGTTCTCTTAACATTGTGCCCTCAAGGTTGCTGACATAGACATGCCCATGATCAGGAAAACATAACCATCATGCAACACTTGAGCTAGTCTTAGAGGCCAGACTAGGAATACATTTTACCGTTTATTATTCCACACGTGCATATGAGTCTTCCTCCGAGCCTCGTGGTTATTGCAGACTCGAGAACCATAGCAGTTATAGCATGGAACATAAACATAATTATGAACTCGGAGATAAATAATATCATTTATTATTGCCTCTAGGGCATATCTCCTACAGACTCCCACTTGCACTAGAGTCAATAATCTAGTTAATGCTAATGCACTTTACACCTGTGGCACACCGGTGTAAATATGCTTCGCTTGTGGTATAGCCTGATGTCCAACAGATCTGACGACTTTAGTTCCGTGTGTATCTTTGCATGTCCTCGCGTTTTCACGTTTTCACAAAATTCATATTTTGTGTGGACTTGGCTTTGTATGTATGTGAATCACAGGTCGAACCTGGATTCCTCAGACTGAGTTATGGAGCAACTACCTGCAGTAGTGTCCCATTGTCAAAAGCCATCTTGCAACTATACTAAGTTCATGAATGAACTATATGATTCAACATCTTCTTTGTCGCTTCTAAAGCGTCAACATACTTAGCCCTTGTTATAGAATTCGCCACAGTAACTAGTTTGAACAAATTCCAACTAACTGTGCCACCACATTGTGTGTTACACAAAACCCTTAACTTAAATCGAAAATCGCACGGTGAAAAGATGAATACTATCGATGTAACATTTTACAACGAACTCTTCATGATCTCCGCTTGCAAGAAAACATATCATCGGTACTTACTCTAGTACTCAATGACATCTTTCACTGTTGTCCCACGATCAGTACTTTGATCACTTTAGTATCCATACTCGCAACACCTTGGGAGTATCGGACATATCTGGTTGTTTTACATACCATGGAATACATGATTAATCCAAACACAAAAGTGTGTGGAATCTGCATCATGTATTTTACTCATCAGTGTTTTGGGACACCGAGTCTTGCAAAAACTCTTTCCATGTGACTTTGGCAAGAATCACTCCTTGGCGTTTTAAATGCTAAAAGGTTTTAGCATCTTGTCAATATGTATTCATTGCTTAGCCCCATTAGGTAAATATATCTCCATAGATCATCATGCCTAATATTGAGGCTATTTAGGCTAAGCACTTCATCGAAAAACTATTTTCAAATGAAGTCCTAATTCGTGTCAAGAAATTTATTTCCAATTACCAATGTGCCAAGCACATAAGGTTTTTAGAAATATTATTACACTCCCACTTACTTTCTTGAATTACAAGCATCTTCGTTACCCATTGATGAAGTCAAAACCCCTTTGACCATTTCATCAAAACACGAAGATTCCAACTCCATTTTGCTCTCTTCTGTCCATTGCTAGAACTCTGAAGTTTGTATACCTACTAGCATCCTCTGGATCGACAAATTACTTTGGACTGTATCATATACAAGTCCTAGCTTTCATTTCCATCAGATGGAAATCCTTTTATCATCCATTTTTCATATCTCATGATTGAAATATGTATTAATTGCTAGTTCAACCCGAACCGACTTTAAGCATCGCTACGATGAAAACAACCTCATCGTAGTCAACTCTTGAACTTGTTATTTCAACAAGTCGAGCTTTATGGATAAAACATTTTATCCGTATCAGTTTTAAGTTCCATAAATATTCGTTAGACTCTAAGTCTTCCGAAAGGTGTATCAAGGTTTTACTCTTGAATCACTTATATGGAAACTAACTTGGGTTGTATTGGCATTTAGCCAATTCCGGAGTCAGGGCCCATCAACGCTTCCTTGTGTATCGTAGGTATAATGTTGTCTAACAACAATATCTCGTTTGCGCACCTGAGAGGTTTGCACGAGCCTTGCCTACGTGGTTCAGCTGCAAGTTCGACCGAAGTTCATACATTTTATTGTAGAGACTTTCGTATCAGTCGCAGTAGGAAACTCTGGAATTACTTCCAAGGTCTCTTTCCTTTGATCTGATGACGTAGATACTGTTTATCTCGTCGAGTTGCACTATTCTCCCACTCACCTTTTTGAAAGAACCATTCTCTTTAAAAGCACACCGTTTCGCGGCAAAACTATTTCCCTCGGTATAGTGAGGGAGGAATACCCAACATTTTGGTATAACCTAAAAAGTAGCACTTGTCTGATTTGGAATAGGTTTGTAACCTTTTACACAAGCCCCATATTCCAAATGTTAAGAAAAGATATAACATGGTTGGGCGTACCATACCATGGCTTCATTTCAACAGACCCGATGTAGCTCTTTTCAGTGTAAAAGCCGCAGTCTCTAAAGCATCACTTTAAAAGGGATAATGGCAAATTTATTTATGTCATCTTTGACCTTACCATGTCATAAATGGTTTGATTACATCTCCACGGACTTTCCACTTGCAGTGGTGTTCCGGGAGGTGCAAGTTATGAAACCCCTTTCACAACTCATCAGACATTCGCTAAACATGTAACTCAAATATTCCTTTGTGCAATCAAATTGCAGAAGCATAATTTTCTTGTTACAATAACTTCTACTTCATTTTTGAGAATCTTTCGAATGATTTCAAAAGATCCAGACTTACGTCTCATCAAGTAAATATCCATATATCTACTTGAGTCATTTCTGCAGATAAATAAATCCACCACTAACAACACTTATCGGGCTACACACATCAAATTATGATCACTAATAAGTTTGTTGTTCGTTCCTGTGAACGGTATTTTAGTCACTTCACTTTTCGGAGGAAAGTTGCAAGTGTCAGATGATTCAAAATCAAAAAGACTTCAAAATCCATCATAATGGAATTTTCCATGCGGGTTTCTCAAATGTGACCAAATGTAGTGCCACACTTGTGTGGTATTCTTTCAGTCTTGCGACATTTAGCGTCAGTGTTATGGATGTATCATATTACCCTCAATATTCATAACATACGTCCCATCGATGATGGGACGTATGGCCCTTATGTTATTCATAATACTTAACAACAATTGTTGTTTTTATGAACAACTCTTTTGCAACAAACATTGTGCAATGGGCTAGAGTGTATGAAACTCTAATATGAATTATGAAAGTAAACCCAGAGGTATTGTATTATTATCAATATTCATAACATACATCTCGTTCATAATGAAAGTATGGCCCTTGTGTTATTCATAACATCGAACATAAAAAGTTCTCTTATGAACAACCTTCTTGCAAGATACCTTATGCAATGGGATAGAGTTTGTAAAACTCTAAATGAATTATGAAAATAAATACAGACGGCAATACACCGATGGAAGGTATAGTAACATTTACTATGTTCCCTGTGTATACCTTAACCTCATTTCTAGCTAGCCTTTCAGGCCATAGTAGTTCTTACATCGAGTTGCAACAGAATGCAATCGAGCGGGCATTTTTGTGATGAACTCACAATACCCAAGAATTAGTGATTAACATCTTTAACCATAATTCGCAAGAACTATATCTTTGACCAGCCTTCTATACATCAAAAACTTGTATGACATTCATACATGAGCTGGATATTCCAGTCTTCTTTCCTTTTGCCTTTATACTTCTAACAGTTTAACTTTTAGTATTTCTCCTACTCTCAGAAGAAGCACCCAACTTAAGAGTGGCATTAGCCCCGGACTTCCTAGGCGTGTAAGTCATACTAACACCCTTTGGACACTTCCTTTCTCTTTAAGTTGTTGTTTTATTCACCTTTCATTATATGACAGGCGTTCTTCTGGATCCCTTTCCCAACAGTCAAATGCATAGTAAACACTTTTACTAATACTTGCAAACAAACATTGCTTTGTTTGTATCTGAAAATAATTTTCAGTTCCATGAATATCATATAACTATCCCAACTTTCGAAGTTTGGGTTTCATGGAAGCAAACATATTCCACTTGACCATAACAGAATTCTAGCTTTTGGATCGAAGGACGAGAGTCACATGATCCATAGTATTAGCGGGAGGATACGGAAAGCATGCGATAGGACAAAGTCCTTCTCGGCACTTTTCAGGACAATCCTCATATTACGTTACCAATCATAAAGTTTTAACCAGATATTTAACAGCTATTCAATTTTAATAGGGAAGGTGGAAATGCGAGCCATTATTCTACAACTATTATGCAAGAAACACTTAGACAGTGTTCATAATTAATTGCACTGAGAATTAAACATGTTAATTCAACAGTGCGCTCCCACTCAAATCAATATCTCTCACAATTAATTTTGAGTGATACAAGATCCAGACTTCAATTCATCGCCATAGAATCATCATCTCATAACGGGAATTTTAATCGGTAGGCCAACTTGCCGATCACATCTCTATGTGACTCTTGCTCATCTTTCGATGCGTGTGTTCCGAGCTCAGGACGATCCTGCCATGAACGTCAAGACAACCAAGTGATCTTGCTGCAAGGTCTGACCTCACCCTCCTCACACTTCTCTAATCGTTCGTACCCATGCATCCATGGCGCACCCCAAAAAGATAGGTGCCGTGACGGTGCTACACTTGGGAGAACACTAACTACTTGATATTTTAAGTGAGAGATCACCCTAATAAAAGCGACTACCGCGCAATCAAGAAGGGTGCATCATAAGGGATAAACATCTCAGGCAATTCATAATAGCATGATATGGTATAGCCCTTTCTGACGGAGAAGTATTTCATTTCTTCGTCTTCGGCATTCGCGTCGGTGGTCACCTTCACGAAGATTGCCACCACCTTGTCGATGCACTAGATAATATTGCTATCTCTATAGCTAAAAAAATAATGCATTACAACAAGGTTGACACGCAGGTCATTAAAATGCAATCATATGGCTCCAGCCATCATGTTGAATCATGACACGCAGGTCATGTTAATCAAATTACATCATATAGTCATCTCATACATAATCGAATTAGTATGAGCACTGCTATACCACATCACATGCACATCCTGCAAAACCAAGTTAGACGCCTCTAATAGGTTTATGCAAAATTTTATTTTACGTGGCTTCTAAGGTTTTGACTTTAACCGCAGCTACCAACATTTTATCATCAAGTATGATTATTCAGGTTGCTAGATTAACATCTCGGGGTGTATGAAACACGGGATAATTAAATCTCGAGCCCCATACTAAACTTCGTCATACGCATGACCCCCGTGCAGATCATATCTGCAATGCCCTTTCATCTGCGAATTTCATCTTTCTTTTGACTACGGCAGAACCCAAAGAACTGATAGCACTTCCATGATCAATCAGGATCACGGATTGCCAGAACTTTGTCAAATTCCACCATGCTGTCTCGAGATTGAGCAAACGCAAATTCTAGGGAAGCAACCAGAACCTCGGGTAACAGATTTCATCTGTCACCCGCATAAATAATTTTCAGCAATAGATCTCATCTACTACCTAATTATATTATGCAATACCCATACATCTCCATGTATTCTAGATCGAAACCTGCATCTACGCATAGCACGGCTCTTGATGCCACTGTAGGGGAACGCAGCAGAAAACAAAAAAAAATTCCGACCTACGCACCAGCCCAGGACCACTATGGAGACTGCATACATGGTTTGATCTTTTTCGTTACCGACTCGTAGCGCAGTGGGAAGTAGAGTCGATGACGATCGGCGGTGCAGATCCCCGCAGCTAGGATTTACAACCTCCCAACCGCGAGGATGTATACCCTCATCTGCTCCTCAGACAGCCCTCCAGGAGGCGGTCGAACAGCCCCTCGGACGGTGTCGCAGACAGCCCTTCGGGAGGACCTTCGAAACTCGAACGGTCACTCGGACAGCCCTTCGGGAGGACCTTCGAAACTCGGACGGTCACACGGACAGCCCTTCGGGAGGCACTCACGAACTAAGACCGAAACTACGATCTCTCTACAGAGTTGCACACATACGGTGTCATCTATCCGGCAGGGCTTCGCCGTCCAGAACTAGTTCCTGCCGGAACCCAGACAGCCTTACGGCTCTACGAAACTCTTTTTGTGGGAGGGAGAGAAGAAGCCAGATAATGCATGGCATGTGTATGAGAGCAAGGGATGAGTGTGGAGGGCTGCCCCTCCACCTCTATTTATAGGAAATCCCAAGGGGGTAGGGTAGTTTCACAAAAAACCCAAAATGCACATGAATGAAGTCCTTCCACAAGGACCTAGGAGTGAAACCAAGGAACAAGAGGGTCCCCAAGGGGGGATACCCCATGTGGCCGGCCACACCCCCATGAGGGGCCCAAAAAATGGCTCCTATCCATCCATGTCATCCCCAAGATCTTTTGGAGCAAAGCCCCAAAAGGTGGCTTTCCATAAAGTAACCATAAAGCTGATTTTCACTATTCACGACGACATTTTTCAGCGTCTGATCGAACTGAAAATATTTATGTGGGCTAAGAACATTTCCAGTACCCACTAAAATGATTTTCAACGCGTTCCGAAACAACTCCTATTTTAGTGATTTTCATCTGCGAAACGCATCTGAAGTGGCTCCGGCAGCTCCGGAACATTTCCGGTTTTTATCTCAGAAAAGCTTCCAGAATGATTCTGGCATCCTCCAAGAATTATCAGGCATGTGCCGAAACCAATTTGACTTAATGGTGTATCCCGAAACAACTTTTCGGTATCATCGAAACTTATCCGATGACCTCTCTCTGCAGCACGATTCCGCTGTCCGAAACTTTTCGGTGTCCGAAACTTTTTCGGTGATTTTCTGAGACTCCCTGTCTAGTATTCAGCAGATAGATGACCCTTAAGCGTGTGACCCTATAGGTTCGGTGAAGTATAGACATGACCCGGAACCCCTTCCGATCAATGATCAACATCGGAGCCGTGGACACCCATATTGACCCCTATACCCACACGAATAAATATTCGAGTGAACCTCCAGTTGTCGTGTGCTATTCCTGTTGCTTCGCGGTATGTTACAAATACCCGAGGTGAGACATGTTGGCATTCCCGTGGATCAACAACTTGTCCACTATGCTAGTTACCTCGTTACCGGTATTGTTCTCTTTTCTCGTTATCGTGTTCCGGCATCCCCGTGATCAAATCACAAAGTGTCTGGCCAGACGATGATGGATACCGTAACACCGAGAGGGCCCAGAGATATCTCTCCATCGTCGGAGGAGCAAATCCCAATCTTGAGCTATCAAGTTACTTGACACACTTTTCCATGAACCCGTAAGCCGCCGTAATAGCCACCCATTTACGGATGACGTTTAACAAACCCCAAAGTTCATGAAGCAAGCATGAAGAAACTCGATACTCTCATGGTATAAGGAATCATGCAAACGTTAACCATCTCTGTCTTATGTACCAATAAACTTGTGACGAATGAATCTCATAGCATAACATCATGCCGGGTCGATTCAACACAAATGTTCTCTTAACATTATGCCCTCAAGGTTGCTGACATAGACATGCCCATGATCAGGAAAACATAACCATCATGCAACACTTGAGCTAGTCTTAGAGGCCAGACTAGGAATACATTTTACCGTTTATTATTCCACACGTGCATATGAGTCTTCCTCCGAGCCTCATGGTTATTGCAGACTCGAGAACCATAGCAGTTATAGCATGGAACATAAACATAATTATGAACTCGGAGATAAATAATATCATTTATTATTGCCTCTAGGGCATATCTCCTACAGACTCCCACTTGCACTAGAGTCAATAATCTAGTTAATGCTAATGCACTTTACACCTGTGGCACACCGGTGTAAATATGCTTCGCTTGTGGTATAGCCTGATGTCCAACAGATCTGACGACTTTAGTTCCGTGTGTATCTTTGCATGTCCTCGCGTTTTCACGTTTTCACAAAATTCATATTTTGTGTGGACTTGGCTTTGTATGTATGTGAATCACAGGTCGAACCTGGATTCCTCAGACTGAGTTATGGAGCAACTACCTGCAGTAGTGTCCCATTGTCAAAAGCCATCTTGCAACTATACTAAGTTCATGAATGAACTATATGATTCAACATCTTCTTTGTCGCTTCTAAAGCGTCAACATACTTAGCCCTTGTTATAGAATTCGCCACAGTAACTAGTTTGAACAAATTCCAACTAACTGTGCCACCACATTGTGTGTTACACAAAACCCTTAACTTAAATCGAAAATCGTACGGTGAAAAGATGAAGATTATCGATGTAACATTTTACAACGAACTCTTCATGATCTCCGCTTGCAAGAAAACATATCATCAATACTTACTCTAGTACTCAATGACATCTTTCACTGTTGTCCCACGATCAGTACTTTGATCACTTTAGGAGCCAGACGCCACCGTCGACGACGACACGTACGACTCTGGAGGTGCCTACTACTACGTGCAGCCCGCTGACGACGACCAGGAGTAGCTAGGAGGATCCCAGGCAGGAGGCCTGCGCCTCGTTCGATCTGTATCCCAGTTTGTGCTAGCCTTCTTAAGGCAAACTTGTTTAACTTATGTCTGTACTCAGATATTGTGGCTTCCGCTGACTCGTCTGTGATCGAGCACTTGTATTCGAGCCCTCGAGGCCCCTGGCTTGTATTATGATGCTTGTATGACTTATTTATGTTTTAGAGTTGTGTTGTGATATCTTCCCGTGAGTCCCTGATCTTGATCGTACACATTTGCGTGCATGATTAGTGTATGGTCAAACCGGGGGCGTCACAAGTTGGTATCAGAGCCGACTGCCTGTAGGAATCCCCCTTTCCACACTCCTTGGCCGAAGTCGAGTCTAGACATTACAAAACTTTTACTAACATGGCTGTGTGGCTTACGGGCCCACGTCGCCATTGGGTGGTACTAGGATCTTTTACTCCTCGACCTTTACTCTGGGACTCTGAACTCTCTTCTACTCGGGTTAAACGAATTTGCTAACTCTAACACTAGGATCCCGTGATCGCATTCACCCCAAAGTTGGATAAGCCATAGTAGTTTCTTAGAATAGTATTTTGCAAAATTCCCACTGTCATTTGACTCCTTTGAAACGTCTTTGCTTTCAGATGGAACCCACGAGGCAGGTCGTGCGTCACACGATGGCCATTGGTGCCTCGGGATCACCTGCTGTGCTAGCTGAGATGATGACCTATCTGGGTTATCGCTGGCACCCTGAGTACACCGTCTACGAGGAGTACCAGGACTTTAACCAGGAGCAGTACCGTGCCATCGTCCACCTCTACTCGCGGGAGTATGACTCCACTACTGTGCTGCACACCGCTCATGGTGTTGGTGTGACCATCGATATGGCTGTCCACGATGCTGCCTATGCTGCTCTGACACGTCTTCGTGGAGAGTATCGGGAGTTGGACACCTCCCTTTTCAGGCACATTGCTATCGCATCTGATGTTGGTGTGGAGGGATACTATACTGCTGCCTACTCCACTGTCACCCGAGAGCCCTTCTACCATCAGAACCTGGTTCTGCATGCTGATGGGCTGGATCGAGCTAACCGAGCTCTTCGCCACGAGATGTACACCACACGTCAGCACCTTTACCGTGCTCTGACGCTGCTGCACCCCTTTGTCCGATCTGGACAGCTACCGCGTACTGCGATCTACCCAGCCAGGACCGTGATGCCCCACGGTGTCGGTTGGCCAGAGGTGGGAGGCTACTCTCCCGCACTTGGTCCTCTTCTGCCACCTGAGCGTCGGGCTCTACACCTGAGTATCCGCGGCCCCCAGTCTGCTGACGTGGAGGGCTATCCGTTGCCTCACTACCAGCTGTCGGGCTACGATTACCTCCACAGTTCCTCCTGGGACTGATGTAGTCTTGCTTATTAGTATTAGATGCATTCGCCGCGAGCCTGTGTGCCGCCTATGTTGTTTTAGTCTATGTACTGAACTCTGTGTACTGAACTCTATGCATGACCCCTTTTGTAAGTTATGCCGACTACTATGTAGTAGCTATCGTGCTCCTTTCATTATGCATGTTTCATCATGAATGATTCTTGTCTTTGCAAATTTCTCAATGCTGAACTACCCCTGTTATATATTAGCAGGATGGTTAGACCAGGTGGTCGTGGTCATGGTGGCAATGCCCCACCACCACCTGAGTACATGGCTGGTATGATCCAACAGTTCGAACTGAACCGCCAATTCATGGAAAATATGATGGCTCAGTTTCCTCGCCCCAATATGGACCAGCAACCAACCCCAGTAACTCTGCAGGAATTCATGCGCCTCAATCCAACTGTGTACCGCAGCTCAACTCAGCCTCTGGATGCTGATGACTAGCTCCGTGACATCACCTATGAGATGGAGTCTGCCAATGTAGCCCCTGCCAGCTACGTCAACCTTGCTTCCTTCTTTCTGAAGGGACCCGCAGCTCAATGGTGGGACAGCCACAGGCGTACTCTGCCAGCTGGAACAATCATCACCTGGCCAGACTTCCAAGCTGCTTTCCGTGCCCGCTTCATTCCTCAAGGAGTCATGGACCGGAAGAAGCGTGAGTTCCGCAACCTCACCCAAGGCAACAAAACTGTTGAAGCTTATCAGCGGGAGTTTCTGGACTTGTCTCGCTATGCTGAAGAGGACATTGCAACTGATGCACGCAGACAGGAGAAGTTCCGTGATGGCCTTCAAGCTGACATCAAGCTCGCACTTCTAGTGCATGACTTTGCTGATTTCGCCACCTTGGTGAACAAGGCCATCAATGTCGAAACTGGTCTGCAGGAATACCAGAGCTCTCACAGGCGCAACCGTGACATGGGCTCATCTTCGGGCCTGCCCTCATAGAAGCGTAAGATATGGATCCCGAACAGCATGTACCGTCCAAATGCATCTGCCCCAAGGCAGACCTATGCTGCACCTCGTCTGCCTCCACCACCATCTAGGCAGTCAAGACTTCCAGCTCCACCGTCACAAACTCCTGCTCCCACTCCCAATAATGGCTTGTGCTTCAGGTGTGGTCAACCAGGACACCGTGCTAGAGAATGCAACCAGAACCAGAACCAACTGGCCCTTCCAGCAACTGGCCGTGGTAACAACCAGCCCCGCAACAACAATGCTAAGTCTTATGGTCGTGCTCATGCCAACCACGTTGATCTCAACGAAGCTCAAGACCAGCCTGCTACTGTGATGGGTACACTCCTCGTAAATTCAGTACCAGCATCCGTTTTATTCGATACAGGTGCATCGCATTCATTCATGTCAGAAGATTTTGCATACAAGCACGACGTTAAATGTGAGGAGATGAACACCTCGGTATTGGTCAAAACCCCCGTGGGACAGTGTCAAACCTCTCTGGTTGGCATCGATGTCCCCGTGGAAATCGAAGGGCTGGAATTCTATGCATCTCCCATTATCCTGAAGTCGTCTAACATCGACCTCATTTTGGGGATGGATTGGTTGAAAGCGCATACTGCTTCTATAGTTTGTGCAACTAAGATCGTTCATCTACTTCACCCTTCAGATGAAATAGTTGCTTACCAAGCTCATCTGGTGCAAAATGCCGAGGCCAGGCTCTATGCATTGAATGCATTGAACGCTGCACCACTCAAGGGCATTGAAAACATTCTCGTCGTGCGTGAATTCCTCGACGTCTTCCATGAAGAACTTCCAGGGATTCCCCCTGCTAGAGCTGTCGAATTCATCATCGACTTGAAACCAGGCACCACTCCTATAGCCAAGCGACCCTACAAGATGCCGCCGCATGAACTCCTTGAGCTTAAGGAGGAAATCGACAATTCTCTTCGCAAAGGATTCATTCGCCCAAGTTGCTCTCCTTGGGGAGCACCTTCTCCCTTTGTCAAGAAGAAGGATGGGACAAACCGATTAGTTCAAGACTACCGTCCTATAAACCAAGCTACCATTCAGAATAAATACCCTCTTCCTCGGATCAATGATCTGTATGATCAACTGGCGGGTTCGTCAGTGTTCTCTAAGCTCGACTTGAGGTTGGGTTACCACCAGATCCGTGTTCGCGAAGAGGATATCCCAAAGACCGCCTTCGTGACTCGCTATGGTTCATACGAGTACACCGTCATGTCTTTCGGTTTAACCAATGCTCCCGCCACCTTCTCTCGTCTGATGAACTATATATTCATGGATTACCTAGACAAGTTCGTTGTGGTTTATCTGGATGATATCCTGGTATTTTCCAAGAACGAAGAAGAACATGCTGAACATCTTCGACTTGTGCTGGAAAAGCTACGAGAGCATCAACTATATGCCAAGTTCTCCAAATGTGAATTCTGGCTACCGGAAGTAACCTATCTTGGGCATGTCATCTCTAAGGATGGTATTGCCGTCAACCCTGAACGAGTCCAGGCTATCCTTGATTGGACTCCTCCCAAGAACGTTAAGCAAGTCAGAAGTTTTCTCGGTCTCGCCAGCTATTGCCATCGATTCGTCGAGAACTTCTCCAAGATCGCCAGGCCTCTGACTAACCTGTTGCATAAGGGCGTGAAGTTCCAATGGACAGACAAATGTCAGGAAAGTTTCCAGGCACTCAAAGACAAGTTGACTTCTACCCCAGTTCTAGCTCCACCTGATACTAAGAAGGACTTCGTCATTTACTGCGATGCTTCCCGTCAAGGATTAGGCTGTGTCCTAATGCAAGACCGCAAAGTGATTGCTTATGCCTCTCGGCAATTGCGCCTTCACGAAGAGAACTACCCAGTTCACGACCTCGAACTTGCTGCTGTCATTCATGCACTGAAGCAGTGGCGACATTACCTTCTCGGTAATCGTTGCGAGATCTTCACTGACCACCAAAGTCTGAAGTATCTGTTTACTCAGCCAGACCTGAACCTCCGTCAGCAGAGATGGATGGAGCTTGTTGCAGACTTTGACTTGGGTATTTCCTATACGCCAGGCAAGGCTAATGTAATGGCTGATGCCTTGAGCCGCAAGTCTTACTGCAACCACCTCCAGGTTCACAAAGTTCAGCCCTCGCTTGTTGAAGAATTCAGGAAGCTGAACCTCCATATTGTTCCTCCGGGTGCACTTGTTCCCCCTCCTAAGGAGTTTGGCAAGATAAACCTCCATGTTGTTACCCAGGGTTCCCTCAATACCCTAGTTGCTAAACCAGATCTCGTGGACAGCATCAAAAGGCTACAGAAGTATGACTCTGAAGCCCACAAGATTAAGCGCTACCTCGCAGAAGGAAAGCCCTCATTCTTCACTATTGCTGAAGATGGCACCTTATACTTCAAGGGCCGCCTAGTGGTGCCATGTGCAGAGAAAAACCTGGATATGACCCAGGAAGTTATGAAAGAAGCTCATGATACGCCTCTGTGTATCCACCCTGGTAGTACAAAGATGTAGCAAGACATCCGTCAGAGCTTCTGGTGGTCTAATATGAAGCAAGACATTGCTCGTTATGTTGTTGAGTGTGACGTTTGCCGTCGTATCAAAGCAGAACATCAAAGGCCTGCTGGAACTCTGCAACCTATCTCTATTCCTGAATGGAAATGGGACCATGTTGAGATGGACTTCGTCACTGGATTTCCCAAATCACAGAAAGGTAATGATGCTATTCTTGTCGTCATTGACCGGCTTTCCAAAGTTGCACATTTTCTGGCGGTCAAAGAAACGATCACTGCTAGTCAGTTGGCAACGCTCTATATGTCCAGGATTGTTTCACTCCACGGTATTCCATTGGTTATCAGCTTAGACCGTGGTAGCTTATTCACTTCAAGATTCTGGGCAAGTTTCCAAGAAGCTATGGGAACTCATCTGTCATTCAGTACTGCATTTCATCCTCAGTCGCAAGGGCAGGTTGAACGCGTCAACCAAGTTCTCGAAGACATGCTTCGAGCTTGTGTTATTTCCTTCGGCAAGAAATGGGAGGAATCTCTCCCGTATGCTGAGTTCTCTTATAATAATAGCTATCAAGCTAGTCTGAAGATGGCCCCCTTCGAAGTGTTATATGGACGAAAGTACCGAACCCCTCTGAACTGGTCAGAAACTGGGGAACGTCCACTCTTTGGTCCGGATATTATCCAAGATGCCGAAGAACAAGTCCGCATTATCCGTGAGAATCTCAAGACTGCTCAGTCACGTCAGAAGAGTCAGTATGACCGTCATCATAAAGACATGGTCTATCAACCTGGCGAAAAGGCTTATCTTCGAGTCACACCTATGAAGGGTGCTCACCGCTTCGGGATCAAGGGCAAACTAGCTCCTCGCTATATTGGCCCATTCACTATTCTCGAAAGGCGTGGAAAAGTGGCATACCAACTGGAGCTTCCGCCGAACCTTTCTCAGGTTCACGATGTGTTCCATGTGTCACAGCTCCGCCGTTGCTTCAAGGACCCAATCCGAGCAGTGGATCATGAAGTGCTCGAATTGCAGCAGGACCTCTCCTATAAGGAGCATCCGGTCCGCATTCTCGACCAAGCCGAACGCCGCACACGTCAGAAGGCGATCAAGTTCCTCAAAGTCCAGTGGTCGCACCATTCTGAAGATGAAGCCACTTGGGAACGAGAGGATCGTCTGCGCGAAGAATACCCGCACTGTTTCCTTCTACCTCCTAAATCTCGGGACGAGATTTCTTGTAGTGGAGGAGTTTTGTAACGCCCGGATAATCAAGTTACAGTAATCCCACGCTAATGGTGCCACATCACCACAGTTACAGTTGCTAATCTACCGTTAGGTCCAACCGTTTCAAAATTCAAATTTAAATTAATGTCAACAATAAAAGTTTTTCAAAATTTAAAACAAAAAAGTTCGTGAGATGCCAAATAAGGCATAGTTAATTATGGTGAAGTAAACACATTTTTAGAGAATGCCTAAATATTTTAAATTGAAATAAAACTGAAAAAGAAAATAAATAAAAGAAAGAAAATACAAAAGAGAAAACAAACAAAAAAAAAAGAAAAGACAAAAGGCCCCCCCTGGCCAACTGGGCCAACGGCCCAGCCGGCCAGCCCACTGGCCCAACCGGCCCCTCACCCCTGCTTAACCCCCCACCGTGGCAAACCCTAGATCGATCCCCCATCTCTCCCTCATTCCCCACCTCGCGCCGCACGCACACACACGCACACATCGTGCCGGGGAGAGGAGCTCCCCGCACCCAATCCCCTTGCCAGCTGGCGTCGGCGCCGCCCTTCCCGGACTCCTCCTCGCCCCTCCTTTCCCTCGCGCGACGCCCGGCTGAAGCCGCGGCCTCGCCTCGTCGTCGACCCGACGCCGTTCGCCATCGCTGCCACCTCGCCCCCGTCGTCGATCTACCTCGTCGGACCACCCCGAGCCCGCTGCCTGTCCCTACAGCATCGCTGTGAGCTCCGCCACCCCCTGTGCCTTCCCGAGCTCGGATACGAGCTCCTGCATGTCCTCCCCCACCACCCGTAGCTCCGGCCACCGCCCGCATCGCCACCCTGATGCCCCCTCCGCCTTGACCTGCTGCCGAGCCGCACCGGCTCCGCCCAACACTTCCACTGCTCGGCCCCCTCTCGCCGCCAAGCGAGGCCGCCGTCGCCTCAAGCCCTGCTCTCCATGGGCGACCTCCCCCCTCTCCGTCCACTTCGCTGCTCCGGCCTTCCCGCGCGACTGCCCCCTGCTCCGGCGCCGTCCTCGCCCGGCCGTGCCACCGTGCCCACCCTGCACCACGGCTCGCCGCTCGCCCCGCCTCCGCCCGTCGTGCCCCTCCCTTTTGCCCCGCCGTGGTGTCGCCGCTGCCAGGCCGGCGCCGCGCCGACGTTTTCCCCCTCGCCGTGACCCCGACTGGCCACGTCCAGTTCGGGTGCCCGCACCCGCAGCGCCCGCTTCCCCTGTGCCCGTTAAGGCCCCCGTGGCCCTATGCCATATGGGGCCCAGTCCACAGAACGAAAAAGGAAAAAAAATGATGATTAAAAATAATAATAATAATAATAAATTAATTAATAAAATTAGTAAATAAATAAATAAAGGAAATAAAAATAAAATAAAATTTAATTAATTAATTAATTAACTAAATTAATTAAGTTAATTAATCCTGTTTAAATTAATCTAATTAGTTAGTTAGTTTAATTAAACAGTAGTTAATTAGCTAACAACCCTGACAGGTGGGACCCACCTGTCAGGTTGACCAGGTCAACAGTCAATGTTGACTGCTGACGTCAGCATGACCTCATGCTGATGTCATAAATCCAAATTTCGAATTAAATTAAATAATTAATTAAATTCCAGAAATTAATAAATTCTTTTGAAAATCATATCTTTTAATCCGTAACTCGGATGGAAATACTTTGTACACGAAAGTTGCTCAGAACGACGAGACGAATCCGGATACGCAGCCCATTCGTCCACCACACATCCCTAACCTATCGAACTCGCAACTTTCCCCCTCCGGTCCGTCTGTCCGAAAACGCAAAACATCGGGAATACTTTCCCGGATATTCCCCCCTTCGCCGGTACAACCTACTGTCGCGTTAGGAAACACCTCGCACTGTTCATTGTCATGTCACGCATCGTCATGCTTATGTTTGCATTGTATTTACTGTTTCTTCCCCCCCCCCTCTTCTCTCCGGTAGACTACGAGACCGACACTGCTGCTGCCCAGTTCGACTATGGAGTTGACGACCCCTCCTACTTGCCAGAGCAACTAGGCAAGCCCTCCCTTGATCACCAGATATCGCCTATTCTTCTCTATACTGCTTGCATTAGAGTAGTGTAGCATGTTACTGCTTTCCGATATCCTATCCTGATGCATAGCCTATCCTCGCTACTACTGTTGTTACCTTTACCTGCAATCCTACATGCTTAGTATAGGATGCTAGTTTTCCATCAGTGGCCCTACATTCTTGTCCGTCTGCTGTGCTATACTATCGGGCCGTGATCACTTGGGCGGTGATCACAGGTATATACTTATATACTATATACATGACACATGTGATGACTAAAGTCGGGTCGGCTCGTAGGAGTACCCGCAAGTGGATCTTTGTGGCGGAGCGACAGGGCAGGTTGAGACCGTCTAGGTGAGAGGTGGGCCTGGCCCTGGACGGCGTCCGCGGTTACTTCGACATAACAGGCTTAACGAGTTCTTGGTATTTGATCTAAGTCTGGCCATTTGGTCTATACGCACTAACCATCTACGCGGGAGTAGTTATGGGTATCCCGGCGTCGTGGTATCAGCCGAAGCCTTCGTGACGTCAGCGACTGAGTGGCGCGCGCCGGATTGGACTGGAACGCCACTAGGCTAGGTCTGCTTCCGGCCGCGTACGCAACGTGCAGGTGTGCATAGGGCGATGGGCCCAGACCCCTGCGCGCATAGGGTTAGACCGGCGTGCTGACCTCTCTGTTGTGCTTAGGTGGGCCTGCGACGTGTTGATCTTCCGAGGCCGGGCATGACCCAGAAAAGTGTGTCCGGCCAAATGGGATCGAGCGTGTTGGGTTATGTGGTGCACCCTGCAGGGAAGTTTATCTATTCGAATAGCCGTGTCCCTCGGTAAAAGGACGACCCAGAGTTGTACCTTGACCTTATGACAACTAGAACCGGATACTGAATAAAATACACCCTTCCAAGTGCCAGATACAACCCGGTGATCGCTCTCTAGCAGGGCGACGAGGAGGGGATCGCCGGGTAGGATTATGCTATGCGATGCTACTTGGAGGACTTCAATGTACTCTCTTCTACATGCTGCGAGATGGAGATGGCCAGAAGCGTAGTCTTCGACAGGATTAGCTATCCCCCTTCTATTCTGGCATTCTGCAGTTCAGTCCACTAATATGCCCCTTTACACATATACCCATACATATGTAGTGTAGCTCCTTGCTTGCGAGTACTTTGGATGAGTACTCACGGTTGCCTTTCTCCCTCTTTTCCCCCCTTTCCTTTCTACCTGGTTGCCGCAACCATATGCTGGAGTCCAGGAGCCAGACGCCACCGTCGACGACGACACCTACGACTCTGGAGGTGCCTACTACTACGTGCAACCCGCTGACGACGACCAGGAGTAGTTAGGAGGATCCCATGCAGGAGGCCCGCGCCTCGTTCGATCTGTATCGCAGTTTGTGCTAGCCTTCTTAAGGCAAACTTGTTTAACTTATGTCTATACTCAGATATTGTTGCTTCCGCTGACTCGTCTGTGATCGAGCACTTTTATTCGAGCCCTCGAGGCCCATGGTTTGTATTATGATGCTTGTATGACTTATTTATGTTTTAGAGTTGTGTTGTGATATCTTCCCGTGAGTCCCTGATCTTGATCGTACACATTTGCGTGCATGATTAGTGTATGGTCAAACCGGGGGCGTCACAAAATTCTAACCATAACATTAAACTTTTGGATCCAATCGGTCCCTTACGGAATAGCGCATAAACTGGGGTTTAAGCTTCTGTCACTCTCGCAACCCACCATCTAATAACTACTCCACAATGCATTCCCTTAGGCCAAAATATGGTGAGGTGTCATGTAGTCGACGTTCACATGACACCACTAAGAGAATGGCAACATACATACCATCAAAATATCAAACACATATCAAGTTCACATGATTACTTGCAACATGATTTCTCCCGTGACCTCAAGAACGAAAGTAACACTCACAAATGATAAACATGCTCAAGATTAGAGGGGTATTAAATAGCATAATGGATCTGAACATATAATCTTCCACCAAATAAACCATATAGTAATCAACTACAAGATGTAATCAACACTACTAGTCACCCACAAGCACCAATCTATAGTTTTGATACAAAGATTGAACACAAGAGATGAACTAGGGTTTGAGAGGAGTTGGTGTTGTGAAGATGTTGATGAAGATAGCCCTCCCCAAGATGGGAGAGTTGTTGGTGATGATGATGACGATGATTTCCCCCTCCGGGAGAGAAGTTCCCCCGGCGGAATCGCTCCGCCGGAGGGCAAAAGTGCTCCTGCCAAAGTTCCACCTCGAGGCGGCGGCGCTTCGTGCCGAATGTCCTCTCCTTATTTTTTCTATGTCAAAATGACTTGTATACCAGAAGATGGGCACCAGAAGTGGGCCGAGGAGGGCATCACCCACCAGGGCGCGCCTGGGCCTCCTGGTGCGCCCAAGTGGGTTGTGCCCACCCGGTGGCCCCCCTCTGGTACTTATTTGCTCCAATATTCATTAAATATTCCATAAAAATTCCTCGGGGAGTTTCAGCTCATTTGGAGTTGTGCAGAATAGGTAGCTTGACGTAGCTTTTTCAGGTCCAGATTTCCAGCTACCAAAATTCTCCCCTTGGTGCATACCTTGCATATTATGAGAGAAAAGGCATTAGAATTACTCCAAAAAGCATTATTATACAATAAAAAAACATAAATAAGGGAAAACATGATGCAAAATGGACGTATCAACTCCCCCAAGCTTAGACCTCACTTGTCCTCAAGAGAAAACCAAAATCAAAAAACATGTCCACATGCTTAGAGAGAGAGGTGTTGATAAAAACAAAAATACAGACATAGCAGCATCATGTGACTTATTATAACAACAACAAACTTTAATATAAAACTTTTATCATAGCACTTTTATCATAGACTTCTCATGAACAAGTGACAATTCATCACAACATCAAAGTATAAAGCATAAACTCTATTGGAAACCAACAAATTATCTTCTCAGTTAACTTTGCAACTACAATTCATCATCTTTTCAGGAAGGGTCACGTATTAGAGCCTTTAGGCAAGTCCACATACTCAACCATCATTTAGTCTTCTATTATTGCTAACACTCACCGCGTACACATGAGCAAAACGTTTCAACCGGACACAAAGAAAGATAGGGGCTTATAGTTTTGCCTCCCAACACACTCACCTCAAGGGTGATGTCAACAATAATAACTTATGCCACCCATATTCAACTGGACATATGTGCCTAGATCTTTCCTCACCACATGATACTTGCCAAAGGACAAAAATAAAAGGAATAGAGAGAAAAACTTTGACTCTTGCATAGAAGTAAATACATGAAAGTAAAAGATAGGCCCTTCGCAGAGGGAAGCAGAGGTTGCCATGCATTTTTGTTTGTATACTCAACCCCTTAGTGCAAGAGAACATCACGTTATATTGCCCCTTGTGATGGCAACCTTTATTATGCAGTCTGTCGCTTTTATTCTTCACCATCACAAGTTCGTACAACGCTCAATTTTCCCTTACACTAAATGATCTCACATTTTTATAAGCAATTTTTATTGCCCTTTTGCACCGATGACAACTTACTTGAAGGATCTTACTCAATCCATAGGTAGGTATGGTGGACTCTCAAACAAATTAGGGTTTAAGGGTTTTGGATGCGCAAGTAGTATCTCTACTTAGTGCGGAGTTTTTGTCTAGAAAAGATAAGGGCAAGCACCACATGTTGAAGGATCTATGACAATATGACTTCTATGTGAATATGAACAAACATAAATCATTAGGTTGTCTTCCTTGTCCAACGTCAACAATTTTGGCATATAATATTTTGATGGGTGCTCACAATCATAAAAGATTTCCATGATAGTATATTTATATGTGAATCTTCTCTTCCCTTATTAATTCTTTCATGAGTTGCATCATTGACCAGTGTTATGTTTGTCAATCTACAATAAAATTTTCTACTTATACTTTTCCTTATGTAATGTCATCACTTACCATAAGATTAGCATATGATCTTTTTCTTTTTATTTCCTTTCTTTTATTGCAACAAGAAAGTAAAGAAGGCAAAACTCAAACTAAACTTTATTATATCTCGCACAGATTACAAGGATTGATCACTAAGCAAACTCACAAAAAGAAAGGATCGAACTAAACTTTTATTCATCTAATAGGAAAAGATAACCAATGATCGAACTAAGAAAGTAAAGGCAAAAGATAGTGGGGATGATACGATACCGGGGCACCTCCCCCAAGCTTGGCGAAAGCCAAGGGGAGTGCCCATACCCAATACTCAGTTTTCTTTTGGTGGTGATGAAGAAGGTGGGTGAGTGGGTTTCTTGTCTTTCTTCCTCAGCTTACGCTTGAGGACGGAGTTCTCATCTTTCAGTTCATGGATCTCCCACTCAAGCTCCAACACCCTTTTGCATAAATCTTGCTTATTTTCCTGCAAGAGACGAAAAGGGATAAACTGGATCTTAGTCCTCTTTACTTTATTGGGGAGAATTGACTTCTTAAATTCAACGTGCATGTCCCCAGGTTGGGGCAATGGAACTTCATCCTCTTCCGAGCTCGTCTCCTCCTTCCTCTTATGCTCATGGTCTTCTTCATCCTCCGAAGTCCAGCCATAGTACTCCGCATCCCATTAGACATTTGGGTTTGCGATATAATCCACAACATAGCTCTCACCCTCCGAGTCTTGGGACGACAATATTCCAGATCTGACAGGAAAACAGAGAGAAAAGAAAACAGGAGATTTCTCCGCAATACGGAGGTTAACAGGTTCGGGAGGTATATATAGATTTTTTAATCTTGGGGGATATATGGTAGAAAGACGGAGTCCGGAAAGTACCCGAGGTGGGCACAACCCACCTGGGCGCGCCCTGGTGTATCGTGCCCACCAGGGTCACTTTCTTGGAAGTTTCTTATTTTCCTAATTTTCTAAATATTCCAAAACTGGCAAAAAATATTTTTGCGGATTTTTCGGAGTCCGTTTACTTACCGTATCACGTACCTCCTTATTTTCATGATTCTGGAGTGTTCCGGAAGGTCACTTTTATGTGTTCTTTCGGTGTTAAAGTTTGGATAACATTGCTTTCAACATTAATGGGCGTACCTGAGATATAGTGTTTTATCTTGCCCATTGACAACCTTCGGGTTAGTCCCTTCGGCATTATTTATTATGATAGCTCCGGATCGATAGACCTCCTCGATGACATAGGGTCCTTCTCATTGGAGAGGAGTTTTCCTGCAAAGAATCTGAAACGAGAGTTGTACAAAAGAACATATTCTCCTACTTTGAACTCACGCTTTTGGATTCTCTTGTCATGCCATCTTTTAACTTTTTCTTTGAATAACTTAGCATTTCATAAGCCAGGGTTCTCCATTCATCTAATGAGCTAATATCAAATAACCTCTTTTCCCCAGCAAGTTTAAAATCATAATTGAGTTCTTTTATTGCCCAAAATGCTTTATGTTCTAACTCAAGAGGCAAATGACAAGCTTTTCCATAAACCATTTTATATGGAGACATACCCATAGGATTTTTATAAGCTTTTCTATAAGCCCAAAGTGCATTATCTAATTTCTTAGACCAATTCTTCCGGGACCTATTGACTGTCTTTTGTAAGATTAGTTTTATTTCTCTATTGCTAAGTTCAACTTGACCACTAGACTGAGGATGATAAGGTGACGCAATTCTATGGTTAACATCATACTTAGCAAGCATTTTACGAAAATCACCATGAATAAAGTGTGAACCACCATCAGTCATTAAATATCTAGGGACTCTAAACCTTGGGAAAATAACTTCCTTAAGCATTGTAATAGAGGTGTTGTGATCATCACTACTGGTTGGAATAGCTTCTACCCATTTAGTAACATAATCAACAACAACCAAAATATGTGTATACCCATTAGAAGAAGGAAAAGGTCCCATGAAGTCAAATCCCCAAACATCAAATGGTTCAACGGCAAGTGAATAATTCATAGGCATTTCTTGACACTTATCGATATTACCTATTCTTTGGCATTCATCACATGATGAGACGAACTTACGGGCATCCTTGAAGAGAGTAGGCCAATAAAAACCAGATTGCAATACCTTATGAGCGGTTCTGTCTCCCGCGTGATGTCCTCCATAAGCCTCAGAGTGACATTTCCGTAGGATTTGTTCCTGTTCATGCTCTGGTACACAACGTCTAATAATACCATCTACTCCTTTATAAAGATGCGGGTCATCCCAAAAGTAATGTCTTAAATCATAGAAGAAATTTTCTTTTGTTGATGTGTGAAGCTAGGTGGTATGTATTTAGAAACAATATAATTAGCATAGTCAGCATGCCAAGGTGTACTATATATGAGAAACATTTATTGCAGCTAGTTGTTCATCAGGGAAACTATCATTAATAGGTTGTGGGTCATCAAGAATATTTTCAAGTCTAGACAAGTTATCATCTACGGGGTTCTCTGCTCCTTTCCTATTAGTGATATGCAAATCAAATTCTTGTAGCAAAAGAACCCACCTAATGAGTCTAGGTTTAGCATCTTTCTTTTCCATAAGATATTTTATAGCAGCATGATCGGTGTGAACAATTACTTTAGAATCAACAATGTAAGATCTGAATTTATCACAAGCAAACACCACTGCTAAGAATTTTTTTCAGTAGTAGCATAGTTTCCTTGAGCACTGTCTAGAGCTTTACTAGCATAATGAATAACATTTAGTTTCTTATCAACTCTTTGTCCTAGAACAACACCAACAACATAATCACTAGCATCACACATAATCTCAAAAGGCAAGTTCCAATCAGGTGGTTGAACAACATGTGCAGTAATTAAAGCTTTCTTTAGTGTTTCAAAGGCTTCCATACAATCATCATCAAACACAAAGGGAATATCCTTTTGCAAAAGATTAGTAAGAGGCCTAGAAATTTTAGAAAGTCTTTGATAAACCTCCTATAGAAACCAGCATGACCAAGGAAACTACGCATACCTTTGATATCCTTAGGACATGGCATTTTCTGAATTGCATCAACCTTGGCTTTGTCCACCTCAATGCCTCTTTCAGAAATTTATGGCGCAAGACAATACCTTCGTTAACCATAAAGTGGCACTTCTCCCAATTTAAGACGCTATTTGTTTGTTCACATCTCTGCAAGACTCAATCAAGATTGCTTAAACAATCATCAAAAGACTTCCCACAAACAGAAAAGTCATCCACGAAAACCTCAACAATCTTTTCACAAAAATCAGAGAATATAGGAGTCATACATCTTTGAAAGGTAGGAAGTGCATTACATAAACCGAAAGGGATACGTCTATAAGCAAATGTTCCAAAAGGACAAGTAAAAATGGTCTTTTCTTGATCAGATTGTAAAACAGGTATTTGTGAGAAGCCAGAGTATCCATCAAGGAAGCAAAAATGTGTGTGCTTAGATAATCTTTCTAACACTTGATCAATAAAGGGCAGAGGGTAATGATCTTTTCTAGTAGCTTTATTTAATTTTCTATAATCAATTACCATTCCATAGCCTGTAACAATTCTTTGTGGAATAAGCTCATTCTTATCATTAGGAACAACAGTAATGCCTCCCTTCTTAGGGACACAATGAACAGGACTTACCCATCTACTATCAGCTATAGGATAGATTATACCTGCTTCCAGAAGTTTCAATATTTCCATTCTTACCACTTCTTTCATCTTCAGGTTTAAACGATGTTGGTGATCAACAACGGGTTTGGCATCAGGTTCCATATTAATCTTGTGCTGACATAGAGTGGGACTAATGCCCTTAAGATCATCAAGAGTATATCCAATAGCAGCCCTGTGCTTCCTTAGAACTTTCAATAATCTTTCTTCTTCATGTTCTGAAAGGTTAGCACTAATAATAATAGGATATATCTTCTTTTCATCAAGATAAGCATATTGCAAAGTGTTTGGTAATTGTTTTAGTTCAAACACAAGATCACCTTTAGGTAGAGGAGGACCTCCTAGAGTTTCAATGGGCAAATTGTGTTTAAGTAGAGGTTGTTGTTCGAAAAAGATTCTATCTATTTCATTTCTTTCACGCATATGCAAATCATTTTCATGGTCTAGCAAATATTGTTCCAAAGGATCAGTAGGAGGCACATCAATAGAAGCAAGACCAATAATTTCATCCTTACGAGGCAAATCTTTCTTATGAGGTTGTTTACTAAACTTGGAAAAATTAAACTCATGAGATTCATCACACCAAAGCTAACACCGACAGTTTGTTTCTCACAATCTATTTTAGCATTGACGGTGTTCAAGAAAGGTCTACCAAAAATAATGGGGCAAATGTCATCTTGTGGAGTGCTAATAACAAGAAAATCCGTAGGGTATTTTATTTTCGCACACAAGACTTCAACATCTCTAAGGATCCCAATTGGTGATATAGTATCTCTATTAGCAAGTTTAAGAGTAACATCTATGTCTTCTATTTCAGCAGGTGCTATTTCATCTTTAATTTCTTGATATAAGGAGAAAGGAATAACACGCACACTAGCACCTAGGTCACATAACCCATGATAACAGTGATCTCCTATCTTAACTGAGACAACAGGCATGCCAACAACTGGTCTATGTTTATCTTTTCCCTTTGGTTTGGCAATTCTGGAAGCTTCACTACAGAAGTAGATAACATGCCCATCAATATTATCAACTAAGAGATCTTTAACCATAGCAACACTAGGTTCAACTTTGATTTGTTCAGATGGTTTGGGTGTTCTAACATAACTTTTGTTAACCACAGTTGAAGCTTTAGCATGTTCCTTCATCCTAACAGGAAAAGGTGGGTTTTCAATATAAGCAATGGGGACAACTGGATCAACATTGTAAATGATAGTTTCTACTTTAGCTTTTACCGGTTCTTTAATTTCTTATTTGATAGGTGGGTGATATTTAAACCACTTATCCTTAGGGAGATCAACATGAGTAGCAAAAGATTCACAAAAGGAAGCTACTATCTCAGAGTCAAGTCCATATTTAGTGCTAAACCTTTGAAAAGCATCGGTATTCATAAAGATTTAACACAATCAAACTTAGGTTCAATACCTGACTCTTTACCTTCATCGAGTTCCCAATCTTCAGAGTTGCGTTTAATTCTTTCTAAAAGATCCCACCGGAATTCAATAGTCTTCTTCATAAAAGAACCAGTACAAAAAGTATCGAGCATGGATTGATCATTACGAGAAAGCCGTGCATAAAAATTCTGAATAATAATTTCTCTTGAGAGCTCATGATTGGGGCATGAATATAACATTGACTTAAGCCTCCCCCAAGCTAGAGCGATTCTTTCTCCTTCGCGAGGCCAAAAATTATATATATAATTCCGATCATGATGAACTAGATGCATAGGATAATTTTTTTTGATGAAATTCCAATTTCAAACGGTTCCCAATTCCAAGATCCAATATCATCGCATAGCCTATACCATGTCAATGCTTTTGCCTTCAAAGATAAAGGGAAAACCTTCTTCTTAGCTTCATCTCTGGGAAAACCTGCCAGCTTAAACAATCCACAAATTTCATCCTCATATATCAAGTGCATATCAGGATGTTCGGTTCCATCTCCTGCATAAGGATTAGCTAGCAGTTGCTCTAACGTACCCGAAGGAATTTCATATTCAATATTTTCAGTAGGTGCAGTAGGTTGAGGGGTAACTAATTGTGGTTCCGGTCAAGGTGAAGATACCCCGAACAAACCCCTCAAAGGATTGTTTTCCATAGTAGCAAGTGACAATAAATTTCAGCACGTAGTAATAATGTTTCCTTACCAATTTCCACTTACCAAGAGCGCTTCACTCCCCAGCAATGGTGCCAGAAAATTGCCTTGATGACCCACAAGTATATGGGGTCAATTGTAGCCCTTTTTGATAAGTAAGAGTGTCGAACCCAACGAGGAGCTGAAGGAAATGACAAGTGGTTTTCAGCAAGGTAATGTCTGCAAGTGCTAAACTTGTGAGTAGCGGAGTAGTTTGATAGCAGGATAATTTGTAACGAGCAAGTAACAATAGTAGTAACAAAAGTGCAGAAAGGTAGCCCAATACTTTTGAGGCAAAGGACAGGCCAAAACGGTTTCTTATGATAAGCAAAGTGTTCTTGAGGGTACACGAGAATTTCATCTAGTCACTTTCATCATGTTGGCTTAATTCATGTTCGGTACTTTGATAATTTGATATGTGGGTGGACCGGTGCTTAGGTGTTGTTCTTACTTGAACAAAACTCATACTTATGATTAACCCTCTCACAAGCATCAACAGCTACGAGAAAAGTATTAAGAATAAATTCTAACCATAACATTAAACTTTTGGATCCAATCGGTCCCTTACGGAATAGCGCATAAACTGGGGTTTAAGCTTCTGTCACTCTCGCAACCCACCATCTAATAACTACTCCACAATGCATTCCCTTAGGCCAAAATATGGTGAGGTGTCATGTAGTCGACGTTCACATGACACCACTAAGAGAATGGCAACATACATACCATCAAAATATCGAACACATATCAAGTTCACATGATTACTTGCAACATGATTTCTCGCGTGACCTCAAGAATGAAAGTAACTACTCACAAATGATAAACATGCTCAAGATCAGAGGGGTATTAAATAGCATAATGGATCTGAACATATAATCTTCCACCAAATAAACCATATAGTAATCAACTACAAGATGTAATCAACACTACTAGTCACCCAGAAGCACCAATCTATAGTTTTGATACAAAGATTAAACACAAGAGATGAACTAGGGTTTGAGAGGAGTTGGTGCTGTGAAGATGTTGATGAAGATAGCCCTCCCCAAGATGGGAGAGTTGTTGGTGATGATGATGATGATGATGATTTCCCCCTCCGGGAGGGAAGTTCCCCCGGCGGAATCGCCCCGCCGGATGGCAAAAGTGCTCCTGCCCAAGTTCCGCGTCGAGGCGGCGACGCTTTGTCCCGAATGTCCTCTCCTTATTTTTTCTAGGTCAAAATGACGTATATACTAGAAGATGGGCACCGGAGGTGGGCCGAGGAGGGCAGCCCCACCAGGGCGCGCATGGGCCTCCTGGCGCACCCAGGTGGGTTGTGCCCACCTGGTGGCCCCCCTCTGGTACTTATTTGCTCCAATATTTATGAAATATTCCATAAAAATTCCCTGTGGCGTTTCAGCTCATTTGGAGTTGTGTAGAATAGGTAGCTTGACGTAGCTTTTTCAGGTCCAGATTTCCAGCTGCCAGAATTCTCCCCCTTGGTGCATACCTTGCATATTATGAGAGAAAAGGCATTAGAATTACTCCAAAAAGCATTATTATACAATAAAACAACATAAATAACAGTAGGAAAACATGATGCAAAATGGACCTATCAGACTCGCACACACACCCGTGTAACCGCAAAGGTCGGCTCTGATATGAATTGTAAGACCCCGATCAAACCCACTGAGTCCTGGTTGTTGCGCTTGGGATCTAGACTAGCCCCACATAGCAACACTAGTCTTCCTTACGGACTTTGTCCTCACTTATGTGCACCTAAGATAAAAATTCTAGTTGAAAACCCATCCTCATATTGCTCAAAATCACAGCACGCTTAACTTTGAGGTTCCTTTCGGATGGTCTCCTGAAAAATAAGGTGCACCTTGTTGATATGAGTAGTCTATTATTCCTATTAAGCCGAGATGTCACACTACACCTGCACCACCGACCTGACAGGCTGCACTTCCTGTGCTTCTCTCCACCCCTTCATATAAAACATCATTGTGTCAGTCATCGCATGTTGATCAGCAATATTCTTCCCGTCCTTAGCCTGTATACACCCTAAAACATCATTTTTGTGCGTACAACGATCTATGGGACCGACAACGGCCCCTTTGCGTTTTGACTATGGGGATCGACGAGCACAAAGAGCAGAATTAGCAATCAACACAAGGGATTTACCCAGGTTCAGGCCACCGTGAGGTGTAAAACCCTACTCCTGCTTGGTGGATTGATGAATATATGAGCTCAAATTACAAGGAGCACAACTTGCTGACAAGATGCGTGGGAAGTGCAGCTACATGTGCAAATGTGCAAAGTGTCGACCTTCGTAAAGTAGCCATGGGCCTCCTTCTATAGATCAAGGGGTCACCATAGTGGCAAAGTGGTAATTAAATGTGCTAATAGTGGCTACAGTGCCAAATACCTAACTCTGACGAGTTAGGACCAGAGCACTAAATGTGTCGTGCTGGGGATGTGCCCCGGCAAGGAAGCGCCTCTCCCTCTGTGTCGTTCGCCCAACTACCTCATATTCCTTTGTCGCGCCACTAGGACGAGTGGCAGTAAAGTTGGTCTTCGGCGGCGTGCTGACACGTGCCCCGACAAGCCTCATCTAACCACCTGCCCACTCGACTCCTATTTGACAAATGACCGGCGTGCCGCTGAGGTGAAGAGGTGGAATGATGGAAGAGAGCTTGTCGGCACGGAGCTTGCTGGGTCTCCACTTGTCGGTATGTAGCTTGCCGGCAACCAGGAACTTGATCTTCAGTACTATCTTAGTACTTCTTGATCACCTACCTGGAGGTCTTCTCCATGGTTTTAACAACCAAGTTTTGAGTGTATTAAAATTCATCCTCTGGCAAGCCCTTGTCGTCCAGAGTGCTACTACTGCCCGTGCATAAGTATAGGGGTATTAAACACACATGTTTTGATACACCGTCAGGAGCCCCCGGGCCTGAGCCACACACGCATGGGAGGCGTCGTTGGGCTAGGCGCAAACAATGCATAGGCATACATGGCGGAGGATATTTGTTGTAATCATCATTGTTACTGTGCCCCCACGATGCGCATTAAATGTGGGACGTGGGAAAGGTGGACTAAAATGGCAGAGTGGGGTAGTGCGCCTGAAAAAAGCGCATCCACATCAGATAGTGGAGAGCCAGCCCCGCGCCTTCCCCATAAGAAGGCATCTGTGAGGGTGCTGATCATCTATTGCTGCCATTCCCAATCTTGTCGCCGCCATCGTCTTCAATATTGCGCAAAAGCAGAGCTCTTCACCAACGCCACACCACGCCTTTTCCACCTCCGAATCCATCTTCTCAAACCCGCCATGGCGCCAAAGAAGGCTGATTAGCCAATCGACCCGAAGGCAGAGAAGAGGAAGGCGACCACGATGGCGCTGCGGAGGGAGAACATTATCTTTTCTCTAGCGGCGCTGAATCACAATGATCTTGTAACGCGGTACACGTACATGTGGGGGAATGAGACGATGGCCCACAGTGCGCCACACGTGCTTCCCGACAACGTCAAGCCCTGCAAGGACAAGTACCCCTTCTTCGCCGCGTATTTCTATTGCAGACTTGTCCCCACATTTTCTGATTTTTCTCTCTCAGCTCATGTGGACCTATGGGTTCCGGCTCTTGGATTTCACCCCAAACGCAGTCACTTGTATGTCTGTGTTTGATCGTATGTGCAAGAATTTTGTTGGAGTAGAACCCAATGTAGCTTTATTCCACCATTTCTTCATCCCATGCATCGAAGGAGATGTCCTTTCTAGCAGCATCACCTATATCCCTAGGGCCGGCAGCAAGGAGGTCTATCTTGAAGGCCAACTGCACTTGAAGTGGAATGAGTGGCGAGGGATTGGTGTTGGATCAAGGAAATGACTTCCCAAATTTATGCAAACCCCGAACAAAGAATGTGGAACACGTCAAGGATTGGAGCTATCTTGACGCTCATGACCAGAAGCTCACAATTTCCATGGACCATATCCTCTGCCTCGAAGCTGCTGGCCTCACCATTGAGATGGTGGACGCTGATTTCCTTTGCCGCCGCATTGCTCCTCTGCAAAATAGGAAGTGGTGTGCTTGGGACTTCAAGAACATGGCTGACATTATGCGGCTTCACACGGGGCTTGGCTCCAACCTAACATTTCTGCAACATACTGCCCTTTGCCACCAGCTCTTTCGCGTCACCGACAAGTTCAAGTTGCCGGCAATTGTGGTTCCATTGTGCAACAACTCCGCCGAAGACTCAATCTTGGCGATGAAGCCATCGTGCAATGCACATTGAGTTGAAGGTATGTGGCGGGATCCACTAGAAGATGTAGTGAGGGCATGGTTTGATAATCTGGTGGAGAGGCCCATCGCAGAGGAGAAGGATCTCATTCGCGACACCACTGACAAAAAGCTGGCTTTTATTGCCAGCAGAGCAGATGAGGCGCAAATGGCTGAAGGTGCTGGCGATTCTGGATCCGCGGCAACCGAAGATGACAAAGAAGTCGAAGACGAGTCGGCAGAGCCTGCAAAAGATCTGTCGGAGAACGGGACGACAAGGTTGCCAAAGAACCGGAGCATGAGGAGCCCCCGGTTTCTCCAGTTCCATGGAAGAGAACTCATGACCTGTGGAAAGCAGTCTCCAGAGACCCTGTTAGCCCATCGTCATCGGGTGATGAAGTTGTTGAGAAGAGGACAACCGCCAATGTTGCCCGGCAGCAGGGGGCTCGACAACAAACCTCTCAACAACAGCAAACACGGCGCACCTCTTCGAGGCGACCAGCCACACCAGCTGCTGGAGTGGCAGGGTCTTCCTAGCGTGCCGCATCTCTGGCAACCAAGTGTGCCAGGGCACCTGCACCCGCATCAACCTCCGGCACTCGGAGTGAACCCTTTTGGGATCTCTCTGTTCTCAGCGACCGTGAGGAAGAATAGGGGTAAGTGCCTCCGGTCTTTCTTCTCCAACTATTGATTTCTTTGGTCTTTGTTGATCTGATCTGTTTCATCTTGACTTGACTTTGCAGAGACAGGGAGACGTTGGTGCAGAGGGCGACAAAGAAAGCGACAACCGCAACCGGGGAGGGGGGTGAGTCGATGACAAGAATGACACTGGACCCAGATATCGCGGTTATCAGCCCCTAGTGTAGCCCCCAACGCGAAACCATCGTGCAATATTCATTTGCAAGCTCCGGTGAGGATGCCCCTGTCTCTAACATCGACAAGGATCTGGGAGAAGAGCGTCAAGAAGAAGAACGCCCGGAGGCAAATCCTTTAGAGATGCATCCATCAACCAATATCCCGGAAAGCAACTCTCAGGCAAGGGCCTCCACTAGTGAACCTGTCCACACAAAGGACGTGCCAACAAGCGGAGCTGCTAACAACCAGGCAATGACAACAAAGGTTGTCAGAGAAGAGAACGTCTCTTCTCAACAGACCAACACAGGTAATCCTCTTGTTTTTTAGCACTTCTTTTTCGTTGTCACTTTTACTCTTTGTTTTCTTGAACTTGATCTTGAATTTTGCTTTCTTCTTCCTCCATTCTCATGGCCCGCTCCAACCGAAGATATGGATACTAATATCAACATCGAGGGGATCACCAAGGATGTCGCCGATGAGGCCAGCGAGATCTCAACTGTTGAAGCTCCAGAGACTGCCGACGACAAGGCCGCCAAGACCGCTGCGGCAGAGGCCAACAAGGATATTGTTGAGGAGGCCATTAACAAGAGTGTCGAGGCCACTGATGACATTCCTATCTCACGAGCGCCAAGTGCTAGCATGGCTATGGAAGCGGGAGCATCCGACAAGATGACGACGACCGCTAACAACCATCGCTTGACATTTGAAACGCTCCGGCAAGCCAGTATCTGAAGGTTGGTGATCTGCAGTTCATCGGCGTCTCGGGCACATCAAGCATT
This sequence comes from Triticum aestivum, assembly GCF_018294505.1. Classification (NCBI taxonomy): domain Eukaryota; kingdom Viridiplantae; phylum Streptophyta; class Magnoliopsida; order Poales; family Poaceae; genus Triticum; species Triticum aestivum. Next base: position 590,586,319 of record NC_057799.1, on the reverse strand, counting down.
AAGGCATATATAGGAGAAGAAGTTCTTGATGGTGAAGTTTCCACCGCCGGGCATGAGGTCATTGAAGGCCAGCGCAAGCACATCGACGAAGCCAAGGAGCACCACATTCTCATGGCCATGAACGATAGCTTTAAAAAGCTTCAGGCACATTATGTCAGCCATGCAGAGCGCCTAGACCGCCGAGAGGCCATCATTGCAAAGGCGAGGCAGATTTCCAAAAGCGGGTCGAGGAAGGGCAAATCTGGTATGCTGAAAGCATTCAAGACATTAAAGGTCGCTATGCCCAGCTTGCTAGAGATAGGGATGAGTTCAACCTGGATATGGCAGCGGCCGACAAGGCACAAGAAGAGGCCGCCAAGAAAGCAGCAGCAACTGATGTAGATTTGATCAGGCGTTAAGTCGACCTTGACACTCATGAGGAAGAACTTGCCGCTCGAGAGGAAACGCTTGTAAGTGCATATAAAACATGCAAGATGATACTATAATAACTTGGAACAATCAAGAATTATAGATACGTTGAAGACGTATCAGCGACAGATGCAAAACAAAATTTGCTACCAAGGTCTTGGCAGTACTGCATGAAGGTGTGGCTCGTGAATTGTGTCGTTGTCGATGATGATCCTGTTAGGTACTCCAAAACGTCAAACTAATCAGTTGAAGAACTTGATGGCTGATTGTGCTGTCACCCTCCTCACTGGCTCTACCTCAGGCCACTTTGTGAACTTGTCGATTGCAACATACAAGAACTCAAAGCCCCCAGTAGCACGGGGAAAAGGGGCCCAAAATATCGAGCCACTAGACCAAGAAGGTTGAGGAGAGAGGAATCATCTAAAGAGCATGAGCTGGTTGATGTATGTCCTTGGAATGCAACTGGCACGCTTCACATGTTTTTACTAGTGCAGTTGCATCCTGGAGAGTAGTTGTCGGGGGGATGACCCCTGGGTAGGCACATCGGGACTCAGCAATTTTCCAAAACGACTGGGTGATGAGCGCGCCTACGGATCCGAATCGTTTCCCAGCCGGTCGTCCGGCTCTAGGCCGGTTAGACGCGGCGATGAGGCTCGACTCGGCCAGGTCGGCTTCCGCTCCATCTGACATGACGACCTGACAGCCCCCCTCCCACGGTGGGGTGGGTGTGGCTACAGTACTCCTGTCGCCCCTGACCAGGGAAGTAATTGGCGACAACCTTATCGTCTGATCCCCCGGCAGCCTATACTGCAATAGTGTAGATGCCTAAGAACTCTGATGGGTTGAGTTTGCCGTCATATTTGTCCGGCAAGTGTGGCTTGAAGCTCCGGGAATATGGCCATTGGACTTGTTGCAGCTCACGAGTGAACGTTGGGCAACCTACCTTGTAAGGTAGGCACCTAGGGTACCCTGGCGCAGTCTCATCTATGCTACTTGTGAGCTGGAATTTCCCCGAAGAGGAGGGGATGATGCAGTGTAGTACAAATAAGTATTTCCCTCAGTTATGAAACCAAGGTCATCAGTCCAATAGGAGAACCAAGCAACACTATGTAAGCAGTACCTGCACACAAGATAACAATTCCTCGCACCCAACGCGAACAAGGGGTTGTCAATCCCTTGACGGTTAATTTGCAAGATTAAATTGTATGGTGATAGATAAATAGATCGCACAAAATATGAAATAAAATAAATAAAGTAAAAATTGCAGCAAGTATTTTTAGGATTTTTATATGATAAAAGATAGACCCGGAGGCTATAGTTTTCACCAAAGGTTTCTCTCGAGAAAATAGCATACGGTGGGTAGAAAAATTACTGTTGGGCAATTGGTAGAAAAGCAAATAATTATGATGACATCCAAGGCAATGATCATGTATATAGGCATCACATCCAAGATTAGTAGACCGAAACGATTCTGCATCTACTACTATTACTCCACACATGGACCGCTATCCAGAATGCATCTAGTGTATTAAGTTCACAAGAAATGGAGTAATGCCTTAAACAAGATGAAATGATGTAGACAAGATAAACTCACGCATGAATAAACCCCATCCTTTTACCCTTAATAGCAACGACACATGTGTGTCATGTCCCTTTCTTTCACTGGGATTGAGCACCGCAAGATCGAACCCATTACAAACCTCTTCCCATGGCAAGATAAATCAATCTACTTGGCCAAACCAAATCAATAGATTGGAGAACAAATACGAAGGTATAACAATCATGCATAAAAGAGTTTAGAGAAATGCCAAATAATATTCATTGATAGATCTAATAATAAACTCACAATTTATCAGATCCCAACAAACACACCGCAAATAAAAATACATCAGATAGAACTCCAAGAACATCAAGGAGCACATTGTATTGAAAAACATTGAGAGAGAAAAAGCCATCTAGCTACTAACGACGGACCCGTAGGTCCGTGGTAAACTACTCACGCATCATCGGAGGGGAGGCAAGGTTGATGTAGATCCCCTCCGTGATTGATTCCCCCTCCGGCAGAGTACCAGAAATGGTCCCCAGATGGGATCTCTCGAGAACAGAGGCTTGCGGTGGTGGAAAAAGTATTTTGTGGACTTCCTCGTAGGTTTTCTGATTTTTGAGAATTTATAGAGGCGGAGTTAGGTCAAACGGAGGCTTGTGGGCCCTACTAGGTACCAGGGCGCGCCTTGGTGCCTAGTGGGCCACTGCTTCGTCTTCTCATGGCCTCCCGAAGCTTTTAGGGTCTCTTATCGCCAGAAAAAAATCTCCAAAAAGTTTCGTGGCACTTGGACTTCGTTTTGTATTGATATTCTGCAAAGTACAAAAGAAGAAGAAAACAACAACTGGCACTGGGCACTAAGTTAGTAGGTTAGTCCCAAAAAATGATACAAAGTTGCTTGTAAATGTATATAAAACATCCAAGATTGGTACGACAATAACATGGAACAATAGAAAATTATAGATACATTGGAGCTACAACTGGCCTTGGGCACACGTCGGATTGATGGCGCATTTCCCATCGTCGGTCTTGGATGACTTGGCGTTGGTCTTGATGGCCCCGCAGATCGGACGATGCCATAGAAATATCATCATGGGCGTCGACTCGCTGGTTTTACCGTTGTTGCCGAGGAGAAGATTGCATAGTAGGTGCACCGCCCCCAGTTCTCTCGCCAGGTACACATATTGGCGCCATTGGCAGCTGCTGTGAAGGTCCCACCTGCTACGGTTTGTCGTTGTTGGCGAAGCTAAGGAGGCTCTGGATAGTATCCCTCCATTCTTCCATCTTCTCCAGCGTAGGAGGGAAATCCAACAACAACTGAGCTCGTGCCAAGGCCTCCGTTGGCGTGTTTGGCATGGCGTGGCACAAAGAGTGGGCGGTGCTCTTACTTCTAACAGAGCCAGAAGGAGCTCCGTCCCGCTCCTGCAGCCGCTGTCAATTTTTGCCGACAGGCTGGTGTGGAGGCTGCCCGTGAGCATCTTGGGAGTGATGCACAGGTGTCTTGTCATGACGGCGTCTGAAGTCGCGACGTCGCGATGCTTTGTGTCACATCCATCCCATGATGGTCGCAGTGTATGTGCCGGCATGAGAGTCTTGGACGTCGTCGCGTCGTCCTTGGATGTCACCACGCCACCCGTAGGCCGTGCAACTCCATCCTTGGACTTGGCATCAGCTGGATTCTTGTTCGTCCCACTCCGGACGACGCCACTCGTCTGGATATGATCGCCAGAATGTCATGGAAACTGTTCGCCGCCTCCGCCATCGCCCGTGGGCGTTGGTGTTGGAAGCTTGGACGTAGATGGAGTGCCCATCATTGTGCCCTTGTTCTTGGGTGCCATGGGCGGTTGATGACCCACAATTATAGGGGATCAATCATAATCCTTTTGATAAGTAATAGTATCGAAGCCAACGAGGAGCAGAAGGAAATGATAAGCGGTTTTCAACAAGGTATTCTCTGCAAGTACCCAAAGTAGCGATAACAGATAGTTTGATAGCAAGGTAACTCATAACAAGTAATGAGTAGCAATGTTAAGAAGGGTGCAGCAAGGTGGGTTAATCCTTTTTATAGCAAAGGAGAAGCCGGAATGAACTCTTATTATAAGCAAAGCATTCTTGACGGCACATGAAAATTTCATCTAGTCACTTTCATCATGTTTATTTGATTCGCGTTCGCTACTTTGATAATTTGATGTGGGTGGATTGGTGCTTGGGTGCTGTTCTTACTTGAACAAGCCTCCCACTTATGATTACCCCCTCTCGCAAGCATCCGCAACTAGGAAAGAAGAATTAAGATAAATCTAACCATAGCATGAAACATATGGATCCAAATCAGCCCCTTATGGAATAACGCATAAACTAGGGTTTAAGCTTCTGCCACTCTAGCAACCCATCATCTACTTATTACTCCACAATGCCTTCCTTTAGGACCAAGTATGGTGAAGTTTCATGTAGTCGACATTCACATGACACCACTAAAGGAAGCAACAACATACATATCATCAAAATATCGAATGAATACCAAATTGATATGATTACTTATAACCGGAGTTCTCTCATGTCCTTAAGAACAAAAGTAACTACTCACAAATCATATTCATGTTCAAGATCAGAGGGGCATTGAATATCATTAAGGATCTGAACATAAATCTTCCACCAAATAAACCAACTAGCATCAACTACAAGATGTAATCAACACTACTAGCAACCCACATGTACCAATATGAGGTTTTGACACAAAGATTGAATACAAGAGATGAACTAGGGTTTGAGATGAGATGGTGCTGGTGAAGATGTTGATGAAGATTGGTCCTCCCATGATGAGAGGATTGATGGTGATATTGATGGCTTCGATTTCCCCCTCCCTGAGAGAGGTTTCCCCGGCGGAATCGTTCCGTCATCGAGCAAAAGTGCTCCTGCCCAGGTTTCGCCTCGAGGCGGCGACGCTTCGTCCCGAAAGTTTTCTCTTCATTTTTTCTAGGGAAAATGGCTTCATATAGCAGAAGATGGGCACCGGAGGCCTGCCAGGGGGCCCACAAGCCGCGCCCCTAGCCTTGTCGCTTCCTGGTGGCTCCACTCCTGGTATTTCTTCCGCCAATATTTTAAAATAATTCTATAAATTTCCAGGTCATTTGGAGTTGTGCATAATAGCTATCTCTATTGTAGCCCTTTCCGGTCCAGAATTCCTGCTCCGGCAATCTCCCTCTTCATGTGAAACTTGCAAAATAAGAGAGAAAAGGCATAAGAATTGTATCATAAAGTTAAATATTCATCTAAAACATAATAAATAACTCTAGGAAAAACATGATGCAAAATGGATGTATCAGCGGTGATGATGAAGCTAACGGGCAGACCGCTGCATCAGGTTCACGCAAGCGATCCCCCTGCCTAGTGCGCCATAGATGTCATGTGTGCGATGATCTATGGGATCGACAATGGCCCCTTTGCAGTTTGAATGTGGGGATCGACGAGCACAAAGAGCAGAATCAACAATAAACACAAGGGATTTACCCAGGTTCAGGCCACCGTGAGGTGTAAAACCCTACTCCTGCTTTGGTGGATTGATGAATATCTGAGCTCAAGTTACAAAGAGCGCAACTTGCCGGCAAGATGCGTGGGAAGTGCAGCTACACGTGCAAATGAGCAAAGTGTTGACCTTTATAAAAGTAGCCATGGGCCTCATTTTAAAAATCAAGGGGTCACCACCGTGGTAAAATAATAATTACTTGTGCTAAATAGTGGCTACAGTGCCAAACACCTAACTCTGACGAGTTAGGAAAGAGCATTAAATGCACTGTGAGGTGTCATGCTGGGGATGTGCTCCGGCAAGGAAGTGCCTCTTCTTCTGTGCCATCCGCCCAGCTACCTCATATTCCTTTGCCACGCCACTTGGACGGGTGGCAATAAAGTTGGTCTTCAGCGGCGTGCTGACACATGCCCCGACAAGCCTCACCTAACCACCTGCCCGCTCGACACCTATTTGACAAATGACTGGCGTGCCGCTAAGGTGGGGCGATGGAGTGATGGAAGAGAGCTTGCCGGCATGGAGCTTGCCAGGTCTTCACTTGCCGGTATGTAGCTTGCCGGCACCCAGGAACTTGATCTTCCATACTATCTTAGTACTTCTCGATCACCTGCCTGGAGGTCTTCTTCATGGTTTTAACAACCAAGTCTTGAGTGTACTGAAATTCATCCTCCGACAAGCCCTTGCCGCCAAGAGTGCTACTACTGCTTGTGCATAAGTCTGGGATATTAAACACCCATGTTTTGATACACCGACAATCACTGCTCTCTCCTCACCGCAATCTCCCGTGAGCCAGCTAAGAGACTAGATAGACACTTCCCTTTGGGAGCAGATAGATATCAACGAGATGACCACCAGAGCTCCCTTCTCTAAGCGAAGAATCTTCCAAAGCTGTAGTGAGCGAGGGCACGTCTAGAGCTATGTAAAGTTGTTTCTTCCCATCCACATGCTACGCAGAAAAGACTTAATTTGATGCGGCGTCGATGAAGTTCTGATCCCACAACGATAGCCACACCTTGTGGTTTTGGACTGAGTAAGATGGTTCTAGCCTCCCAGTCTTCACTTTGTTCATGTCCATCCAAAGGCGATGAGCTGACCTAACTGTAAAGACCCCAAGACCGCCTATGGTAGTTTGCATTATATCTGTCACTTCATCATGGGAAAACATGGCGTCGAGTTTGACTCTATCCCAAACTATGCCTTGGTGATCCAGAAGGTCGCTAACCCATGGTATTCCTTGCATGTAGGTCTGGCCTAGTGGCCTAAGACATCCCCTACGAGGGATCCAGTTATCATGATGTATGTTAATTCTTGGACCATAACCTATACTCCATGTCATCCCTGCTTGCGACAAATCATGCCCATGTAAAATGCTCCTAAAGGTGAAGGGTCCATTGCTTGGGCATTATCATTCATAATGTTTCCCTCCTTGAAATACCTTTCTTTCAACACATCAAGACAAAGGGACTTGCGGAATTTTCCAAGTTTGTTTTGCAATCAAAGCTTGATTGAAAGCTTCATAATCTCTAAAACCAAGGCCCAACTTGCTTTCTCGTGCACATCTTATCCCATACTATCCAGTGAACCTTCTTATCACCATTTGCTGCACCCTACTAGAAGTTTGAAGAGATCGAAAACAGGTTCCGACACATTTTCTTTGTGAGTTGAAAATAGCTCATGGTATAAGTAGCGTGGGTTGAAGCACATATTTGATAAGCACCTCCCTAGCAGCCTTGGAAAGGCCCCGCCCCTTCCATCCATAAACTTCCTCCCTAGATCTCTCTCGTACATGATTATAAGTTCCATACTTTGACCCACCAACTACTGTTGGTAGGCCAAGATAGCTCTCACTCAGAGCCTCCGAGTTACTACCAATGATTTGTTTCAAACCAACTTTATCTTTCTCCTTGCAACCCTTACCGAGGAAGATGGAAGATTTTTGAAGATCGACTCTTTGGCCTGACACAACTTCATAGTCATTTAATATTGTTTTGAGAGCTTCAAAATTACCTTGTGAGCCTTCTAGAAAACCTACACTTCATCCATGAAGAAGAGGTGTGTAACAGTGGAGCTAGTGCTCCCGAAAGACACCCTTTTCGAGTGACTCTTTCTTTGAGCATTCCTCGGCAAAGCTGAAAAACCTTCCACACTGAACAAAAAAGATAAGGGGAGAGAGGGTCCCCTAACAGAGCCCTTTTGAAGGAGTGGAAGAATGAGATTGAGCTTCACAGAGAACCTTGCTATAGTAACACACCTCATCGCCATCTCCACCCATGCTCGTCCAAACCCAACTCTACTCAACATTTGCTCAAGAAAAATCCATTCTACCCCGTCGTATGCCTTCATCATATCGAGCTTGACTGCACATAACGGTATTTTCCTTTTTCTCGTCTGGATGACATGTACACATTCATAGGCGACAAGCACGTTATCCATAATTTGTCTTCCCGGTACAAACACACATTGTTCTTCAGAGATCAAGACAGGTAAAACAAACTTCAAATTGTTCGTTAGCACCTCCGCCACAATCTTGTATAGCACGTTACGCAAAATGATAGGGCAAAATTGCGTAAGTAACTCCGATGTGTTAGCCTTTCCGGTGCTAGCACTCAGTTGCAATCTACGATCCCGTCATATATATTTTGGTCCCCAATAGCTAGCGAACGATCCCGAGAAAAGGATCGCATTCGCGAATGTTTACTCTAGCAGTTTTAGTTATATAGGATGATAATTTCTTCAGAAGAGGGATGATGATTTTACAAAAGAAAAGGCAATTTTTCTGAGAAAACTGTCATTGCATGATCACGATCCAATGACTGTAGGGCATTCCCTGGTACCTCCCTTTTAGAGAAGAATAATACTACACACATGGGCTTTTATAGGCTTTTTACCGAATTTACCAAACAATAACTCTATGTCCCCCTGATTTGCAGGGGGTGGGCCCCGTTCCATGTTGCCCTGTCTGTTGAATCCGTGAACAATCCCTCCGTGAGTCTAGCAGTGCTCTTTAGAGAACGTCAGCTAGTTAACTTTACTGTATATTTTTGCAATACGCTCCCGTAAATTCGTAACTCCACACGGTACCGCGGCGAGTTGAGTTGAAGCCACCAAAGAAACTCTCGTGCACACATCTGGATCGCACCGTCAACGGCATCTGGATCGCCACCGTCAACGTACCGTACCCAGTTAATCCACACGGCTCACCCACCACATCCAGGGGAAAACGCAGACGAGTCAATTTCCCACGTCGCGCTTTGCCGGGCCGTGTTCCCTCGGCAGCGGCCGAGAAGGAAACTGAGTGCTTCTACTGCAAAGGGACTGGTCACTGGAAGCGGAACTGCCCCAAGTATTTGGCGGATAAGAAGGATGACAAAGTGAACAAAGGTATATTTGATATACATGTTATTGATGTGTACCTTACTAATTCTCGTAGTAGTGCATGGGTATTTGATACCGGTTCGGTTGCTCATATTTGTAACTCGAAACAGGGACAACGGATTAAACGAAGATTGGCTAAGGACGAGGTGACGATGCGCGTCGGGAATGGTTCCAAGGTCGATGTGATCGCTGTCGGCACACTACCTCTACATCTACCTTCGGGATTAGTTTTAGACCTGAATAATATTTATTTGGTGCCAACATTGAGCATGAACATTATATCTGGACCTTGTTTAGTGCGAGACGGTTATTCATTTAAATCAAAGAATAATGGTTGTTCTATTTATATGAGTAATATCTTTTATGGTCATGCACCCTTGAAGAGTGGTCTATTTCTGTTGAATCTCGATCATGGTGATACACATATTCATATATTGATGCCAAAAGATGAAAAGTTGATAATGATAGTGCAACATATTTGTGGCACTGCCGTTTAGGTCATATCGGTGTAAAGCGCATGAAGAAACTCCATGCAGATGGACTTTTGGAATCACTAGATTATGAATCATTTGATACTTGCGAACTATGCCTTATGGGCAAGATGACTAAAACTCCATTCTCTGGAACAATGGAACAAGCCAATGACTTATTGGAAATAATACATACCGACGTATGCGGTCCGATGAGTGTTGAGGATCGTGGCGGGTATCGTTATTTTCTGACCTTCACAGATGATTTGAGAAGATATGGGTGTTTCTACTTAATGAAACACAAGTCTGAAACATTTGAAAAGTTCAAAGAATTTCAGAGTGAAGTGGAGAATCACTGTAACAAGAAAATAAAGTTTCTACGATCTGATCGTGGAGGTGAATATTTGAGTTATGTGTTTGGCCTTCATTTAAAACATTGTGGAATAGTTTCACAACTCACGCCACCTGAAACAGCACAGCGTAATGGTGTGTCCGAATGTCGTAACCGTACTTTATGAGATATGGTGTGATCTATGATGTCTCTTACCGATTTACCACTATTATTTTGGGGTTATGCATTAGAGACAACTGCATTCACATTAAATAGGGCACTGTCAAAATCCGTTAAGACGACACCGTATGAACTGTGGTTTGGCAATAAACCTAAGCTGTCGTTTCTTAAAGTTTGGGGATGCGATGCTTATGTCAAAAGGCTTCAACCTGATAAGCTCGAACCCAAATCAGAGAAGTGTGTCTTCATAGGATACCCTAAGGAAACAATTGGGTACACCTTCTACCACAGATCCGAAGGCAAGATCTTTGTTGCCAAGAATGGAACCTTTCTAGAGAAGGAGTTTCTCTCGAAGGAAGTGAGTGGGAGGAAAGTAGAACTTGATGAGGTAATTGTACCTTCTCTCAATTTGGATAGTAGCTCATCTAAGAAATCTGTTCCCGTGATGCCTATACCAACTAGAGAGGAAGCTAATGATGATGATCATGAATCTTCAGATCAAGTCACTACAGAACCTCGTAGGTCAACCAGAGCATAATCTGCACCAGAGTGGTATGACAATCCTGTTCTGGAAGTCATGTTACTTGACCATGATGACCCTACGAACTATGAAGAAGCTATGATGAGCCCAGGTTCCGATAAATGGCTTGAGGCCATGAAATCTGAGATAGGATCCATATATGAGAACAAAGTCTGGACTTTGGTGGATTTTCCCGATGATCGGCGATCCATAGAGAATAAATGGATCTTCAAGAAGAAGACCGATGCTGATGGTAATGTTACTGTCTATAAAGCTCGATTTGTCGCAAAATTTATTCGACAAGATCAAGGAGTTGACTACGATGAGACTTTCTCACCCGTAGCGATGCTTAAGTTTGTCCGAATCATGTTAGCAATTGCCGCATTTTATGATTATGGAATCTGGCAAATGGACGTCAAAACTGCATTCCTTAATGGATTTCTTAAAGAAGAGTTGTATATGATGCAACCAGAAGGTTTTATCGATCCTAAAGGTGCTGACAAAGTGTGCAAGCTCCAGCAATCCATTTATGGACTGGTGCAAGCATCTCGAAGTTGCAATATACGCTTTGATGAAGTGATCAAAGCATATGGTTTATACAGACTTTTGGAGAAGCCTGTATTTACAAGAAAGTGAGTGGGAGCTCTATAGAGTTTCTAATATTATATGTGGATGCCATTTTGTTGATTGGAAATGATATAGAATTTCTGGATAGCATAAAAGGATACTTGAATAGAAGTTTTTCAATGAAAGACCTCGGTGAAGCTGCTTATATATTGGGCATCAACATCTATAGAGACAGATCAAGACACTTGATAAGACTCACAAAGCACATGCCTTGATAAAGTTTTGAAGAAGTTCAAAATGGATCAGTCAAAGAAAGGGTTCTTGCCTATGTTACAAGGTGCGAAGTGGAGTCAGACTCAATGCCCGACCACTGCAGAAGATAGAGAGAAAATGAAAGTCATTCCCTATGCTTCAGCCATAGGTTCTATCATGTATGCTATGCTGTGTACCAGACCTGATCTATGCCTTGCTATAAGTTTAGTAGGGAGGTACCAAAGTAATCCAGGAGTGGATCACTGGACAGCGGTCAAGAACATCCTGAAGTACCTGAAAAGTACTAAGGATATGTTTCTCGTTTATGGAGGTGACAAAGATATCATCGTAAGTGGTTACGTCGACGCTAGCTTTGACACTGATCTGGATGACTCTAAGTCACAAACCGGATACATATTTATATTAAATGGTGGAACTGTCAGTTGGTGCAGTTCCAAGCAGAGCGTCGTGGCAGGATCTACGTGTGAAGCCGAGTACATAGCTGCATCGGAAGCAGCAAATGAAGGAGTTCATATCCGATCTAGGTGTAATACCAAGTGCATCGGGTCCAATAAAAATCTTTTGCGACAATACTGGAGCAATTGCCTTGGCAAAGGAATCCAGATTTCACAAAAAGACCAAACACATCAAGAGACGCTTCAACTCCATCCGAGATCTAGTCAAGGAGGGAGACATAGAGATTTGCAAAATACATACGTATCTTAATGTGGCAGACCCGTTGACTAAGCCTCTTCCACAAGCAAAACATGATCAGCACCCCGACTCCATGGGTGTTAGAATCATTACAATGTAATCTAGATTATTGACTCTAGTGCAAGTGGGAGACTGAAGGAAAAATTCCCTAGAGGCAATAATAAAGTTGTTATTCTATATTTCCTTATTCCTGATAAATGTTTATTATTCATGCTAGAATTGTATTAACCGGAAACTTGATACATGTGTGAATACATAGACAAAACACCGTGTCCCTAATATGCCTCTACTTGACTAGCTCGTTAACCAAAGATGGTTAAGTTTCCTAGCCATAAACATGTGTCATGACCCATCCGTTAGCTTAGCATTATGATCGTGTCAGTTTCATTGCTACTGCTTTCTTCATGACTTATACAAGTTCCTCAGACTATGAGATTATGCAACTCCCGAATACCGGAGAAACACTTTGTGTGCTACCAAACGTCACAACATAAAAGGGTGATTATAAAGGTGCTCTATAGGTGTCTCCAAAGGTGTTTATTGGGTTGGCATAGATCGAGATTAGGATTTGTCACTCCGTGTTTCGGAGAGGTATCTCTGGGCCCTCTCGGTAATACTCATCACTATAAGCCTTGCAAGCATTGTGACTAATGAGTTAGTTGCGGGATGAAGTTTTTTGCTATATACTCCTGAAATGGAACTCAATTTGAACTGCGTAAAAACCTCAAAGAAATAATTTTATGGTCCTTCTTGGCTTAATCAACCATGAATTCCTGGTTGGGCAGCACATTGTTGAAGAACTTGTTGTTTCTGTGCCTCCAAGTACACCAGGCATGCATCAAGCATGAAACCTCAAAGAAAAAGGGGCACTGGAAATTTTGTTTCCCCTGATACATCATCTCTGCTCTGGCATGCCCAGCCGTAGCTGCCAGATAAGACCCATTCATTGCCCAACAGGTGTTGCTGAAAGCACACTGAAGAAAGCAGTGTCGTGATGTCTCCTCTGTGTTCTCCAAATCCACACTAGAGCATCCTTCTTGATAGCATTTACTGTCTTTTAAGCCACCTCTCCGAGCATCATAACCCCGTTGGCAAGTTTCTCCTTGCTCCTTTTGCAATTAGCATGCATGTGGCACTGTTCTGATAACCATTGCAACATGATAACTTTCATCACATGGGGTACTTGATTTGTCACTGTTCAGTTTTGTTAAAGAAGAGAAAATGCAAGTGATTTTGCCAAGGTGTGCATTGGTTTTCGTATTGTTGGGGCTCACTTTTATCATGTGTGGTATGGTGTGTCAACGTCGACTTCTGGTAGAGAAGAGAAAATGCGAGTGTGTGCATGGGTTTTTGTATCGCTAGTTTCGACAGATTTTAGAATAACTGACAAGGATAGTGGTGGACTTAATCTTGTCAGTTGTGATGCATTTGTGAACTTGTTCGTGCTAGGTCAAGAATGTGCATGGGTAGACAGTTCTTTTTGCAGATTCGGTAGCTCGTTAAATACATCTTGATAATCGGTTGTGTATTTCTGTTTTCTATTCAATCATATTGATTTAGTTTTCTTCTTGTGTATTTCTGCTTTGATCATATTGATTTAGTTAGTATTCTTTTTGCGGGGGATTTGGTTAGTAGTTTAGTAGTCAATGATCTGATATCTGTTTTTCTACTTGCCCTTTTGCTAGGCCTAAATGGTTCTCATGTCACAGAGAAGGAGCGGAGTCTAAATTAATTTTATCTATATCGTGCTTTCCTTGTGGCAGCGGCACTATTTTCAAGGCAGTGTCAAGCTTTAAAATTATTGTAATCATTTTATAGCTAAATTTCTGTAATCTTTATGTTTCAAAAAAATACTAGTTGATGTATCCTTTTTATACTGTCAAATTGTTGTAACTACTAATTTATCTGCAACTCTTCCTATATCACTAGTCCCGTGGACAGCTTACACCTGAACTATACTAAGCTAACAGAACTTTACCTGTTTTCTATCATGCATAATCCTAATATATTTTTTATATTAGCATAAGCTTTATAGTGATAGTCCTGATGCTAAGGTATTTCCTCCAGTTCATCGCCCTCACTCCCCTTACCTGCTTATTCCTTCCAACAGGAAATCAACTGTTTCATCAATTGCTCAACTGAAATCAGTTCTTACAAACATCAAGATGAGACAGGAGAGTTTTAGCAGGAAACCCGCTACGAGTGCTCGCCATCGAAACACCCACTACGGGGCAAAAACCTACTAACACTATGAATCTAGTTCAGAATAACAGACCAAACGACAGGGAAAACAGTAGCCAAAACACGTCCAAAAAAAAAGTAACCAAACTATTAAGTATGGTACATAAATATAAGAGTGTTTAGATAACTAGAGTAGTGATCTAAACACTCTTATATTAGTTTACGGAGGGAGTATAATTCAACCAGGAAGATGGCATCGTCTCGTCATTCAGCTGGCAAGTTGCAGACTCGCAGTATTGCAGAGTTGGAGGAACGTGTGTCTGTCCACATTACCTGGTCCTGTTGCCATTCAACAATAATAGATACAACTGAATCAGCCCAACGTAAAACGTAGCCATCATGGTATCTGTTTACTTGTAGAAGTAAAAAAGCAGACTTTGAGTTCATTACCAGCAAACAGGAGCTAGTTGGCGGTGGCGAGTCACTGACATCAATCTCGCTATTCCCGTACTCCTGCAGAGGAGATATGGGAGGGGAAGACAGACAAATGAATAAGAGTGACAAATGAAATGACAAAAAACAGACAAATTGTTGCCAAAGGTGTATACCTCGTCAGTCATGTCCTCGCCGCTCTCCTCGCTTCTCTCCTTGTCACCCTTAATGATGTTTTCAGTTGATGTCTTATAAACGTCAACTTGAAGAGCGTGGAGGTTGGGATGCAAGGCGACGGCTTTTTGAACTGCAGCCTCCACCGCCTCCACTTCGCCCAGAGTTGCAAAACGACAGTTAGTTTCGACATGGAGGTGTACAAGGCCTGAGAGATGTTCGATGCCAAGGTCAGCACCATCACATTTCCTGGACATAACTCGGCTTGCAGTCCAGGAAAGATGGAGACGTCGGAGTGCTGGCAGAGCACCTTGTGCAAATGATATCCCTGTTCCAGAGCTTAGCACAATTTCATAGTGGAGCACCTTTAGAAGCTTAAACCCGTCGCCACCAACGGTGAGCTTTTCCCTGACTCCAATCCGATGGTATAGGGTTAGCCCAAGGTGAGTCAGACAAGGCATCCGCATAAGGAGATGCAGGTCCTTCTCATCAAATTGTCTGACTTTTATGACTAGTTTGACTACGCTGTTCAGGGAAGCCATTCCCTTGGGAACCCGGTGAATAAGTGTAGATATTTCAACATCTTGGAGGTGCGGAAAGGTACAAGCAGGATCCCTGAACAGATTTTCTCCTACACTTCCAGTAATATGAAGATGTTGAAGGTTGTGTTCGCCCAACTCATTTAGAGAAGACACCAGAATTCTCACAAGTGCTTCTGCATAATCACCATTTTTGGCCTGGAGAAGAGCAACAGAACAAGGCATATAGATTCTTCTCAGGTTTATTAGATTCCGAAGTTGTTCTGCAAATTTCACTGGGTTGTCAACATAGCTGATAGCTGATACTTCCTCCAAGGCATGCATTCTTCCAAACACATCTGCGTGCAACATAAGTCTGTCATGGACGAACAGGTGTACCAGCTTCCGCAGCCTAACCACAGTTGATGGCAGCACTGTGAGTGAATAACAACGCCGCAAATCAAGAGTCTCCAAGTACTGTAGCATCCCGATTTCTTCAGGAAGCTCTGTGATTTCTGAACTGTGAAGTCTTAAATACCTCAGCTGAGATAAACTTCCTATATTCTGTATTTGCTTTTTTCCGAACCAGATACAAGAACCTTCACGTAGATCCAACACCCGCAAAGAAAGGAAGTTAACCACTAGGGGTATCTGCTTAAATTTCCCGAACACATGCAGTGAGCGAGCATGCAACTCACTTCTTCCGATGGCATCAACTGCTACTTTTTGTTGTTGGACATTAGAGTGAATAGAGAGTCGGCGGATCTTGCTTGGCAAAGAATTGCAGACACGCCCATTCAAAACTGTGGCGAAATTCTCTTCATCCGACAGAGATATTATAAGTTGAAGCACCATATCATGAACCTGGCAACACTGTATAGAGCTGTCATAGTTCATATCAACCAGTTGGAGCATACTTCTATTGACAAGTTCATTAAGATAGTTCTCTGCTTCTTGACCCAAATTTCCCCACCGTGTATCAATGAATCCTTCAGCTATCCACTTCCATTTTAGTTCTTCGCACTCAATATGGTGATCCTCCGGATATATACACAAGTACAATAAGCAAGTCTTCAAGTGCTGTGGAAGATCCCAATAACTAAGTAACAATATATCTCTCATAGATTTTAAACTATCATCATTTTGTGAAGAGTCGATGCCAATGGAATCTTGCAGTCTCTCCCATTCATCCTTGATTCGTGGTTTATTGGCTAGCAAACTTGCAATTGTAATTATAGCCAATGGCAGTCCACTGCATTTTTTTAACAATTTAGCTGAAACCGTCTTCAGATGAGGAGGGCATGCATTGCCCAGGCCGAAAATTCTCTTAAAAAACAGTCTTTCAGAATCAATACTACTCAGATGTGCCATTTGATATAGCTGGTCACCAGAATTACAACAACATGACTTGGCAACATTGGTAATTCGGGTAGTAGTAATTATTCTGCTACCGTTATCATTCCCAGGAAAGGAAGCCTTGATAAATTTCCAGTCTTGTTCTCTCCATACATCATCAATAACAATTAAGTACCTGTATGCAATTTCACACTTGTAAGATCATGGCCACAAATATACGTTGACTTGTACTGCCCCTTATTATTATGTTTTGAGCAAATAAATGTTTTTTTAATATCAACTACTCCCTCCTATCCATATTAATACCGAAAAAGGCTCCCGCCCCGCTTTATATATAAAGCAACGACCAATCATCATACAACTCCACACACCCCACTCCGGCAACACAATACACACGCACTCAAGGCACGATACAAGGGTGATAAGAACAGCCACACAGAGAAGCTGTGTATGACGAGTCGGAGCTTCAAGATGGCGCCTTCACGAATTGACCGACACCAAAATGCCGCCACTGCCCAATCCAGGGATCGGGGTTTCCCTCGGAGCAACAAAGGAGACGAAGAAGAGCCATGACGACGCCTTCAAGAAGGGAACGACGTCATAGACGCCGTCACCGACGACCTGGCAAAGCCAGAATGGGTTTTCACCCTGGCACACCCTCTGCATCTCCCAGACTGAGTACACCAAGCCCGTGCAACGCACCACCGTCACCGGCCACCGCACACAGACCACCATGCTGCCTGCACGACCATGGCAGCCAGTTCACACCCTAGCCGCGAGCTCCGCCCACGAGCACCGTAGCTACCAGCACCAAGGCTGCCGCCCCGGAATCCAAGACCACGACGCCGCCCCCACCCAAGATGCGCAGCTACGACGACCAAAGAGAGAAGCGGAAAGGAGCCTCCTTTCCCACCTCTGGGCGTTCCCCAGCCTCGGGACCCACCCTCGGGCCGGCCAGATCTGGCCGCCACCGCCCCGCCCCATCGCTCCCTGGCAATGGACGAGCTCCCCGGTGGCACACAACAAACCGATGGGAGGCAAGGACGATTCCGCGGCCAACCTCGCGGGGGAATCATCCCTCAATGATGGATGATGACTAGGAGAGGACTAACCCTCCAACGAAGATAGCACATGCACGACGAGGAAAGGAGGAGGAGGCCGAAACGGTCCGCCTGCAGACGAGCCGACGCCGAAGAAGCCGGTTGTCGCCGCAGCCGGAGCCACTGAGCTACCGTTTAGTGTCGCGCTGCAGAAAGGCCACCGCATAGGACCTCGCCGTGCCACCACCACCCACGGCCAGAGTAGCAACCACGCCCAGCTCTCTCTCAGTTTACAGGGCGTGCGCGTACCCCTAGGTTGTCAATTTGACCAACCTAATACAAATCATATATTACAAAAAATATACCAACATAAACTTCGGAGTTTCTACTTTCAAAAGGTATAATTTTTGTGTTATATAGTTTATATTAGGATGATAAAATTGACAACCTAGATATACGCGCAGGACTTGTAAACTGAAACGGAGGTAGGGAAAGTGTGGAAATATCTCGCTGCAAGTTTTGAGAGCAGAAAGTAATCTACTCCACAGAATTTGCCCCGTATGATTCCCAAACTCCAATCAAGATTACTCAAACAGAAAAACTCCAATCAAGAGGATGGGCAGCGGGAAGCGGGCACGGCATCCGCGGGTCCACGCCAGCCGCCGGCGCCGTCCGGCCGTCGAGCACCGCTTTTGCAGTCCGTCGCCGAGCACCACATCCGCGGTTCGCATGTCGACACCAGCCGCCGCCGCCAGGCACTGCGTCCGCACGTCCACACCACCCTCCGGCACGCATTGTTTTGCTCATGCCATGGACTCCATGTAACTCTCGATTCCATCCAGTAGGCCTTTCGTTCCTTGGCATGTTGGGTCGAGATCCAGTATTTTGGCTCGCTGAATCGAAGCTGCAAACCTACGTTTCCGGGGTCGCGTTCCCGTCACTGAATCGCGTCGTTCCCTATGTCGACCCCGACCCTTGATCCGGGTCGATGTTCCCGGTACAGGGGACGTGGCACCGTTCCCCGTTCCCGGCAACTATGAGGGAGGGAGCCGGGGCAGAGGCTGACCCGAGGCCACCGAGCAGGGGGGCTCCCCGCGATACCCACCACCCGTGCGTGGCAGGAAGTCGCTCTGCCGCCGCATGCACCACGCGGCCTTTGGCCAGGGACGCCACCGGCGGAGGTGAGGTGTCGGGGGCGGCGGCGCTAGGGTTGTCTCCTGAGGATGCCCGTGGGAGCAGACCTATCCATATTAATTGACAACTTTATACCAAGCCAGCGTCAATTAATATGGATCGGAGAAAGTATTAGATATATACTTTGGGCATGCAAAGTCAATCAAAGATTAAATCTGTATAAATGCTTTCCAGCGGTGTAAATCCCTATTTGTGATTGCTTATCTTGATGATGGATAGCTCTGTCTTTTCAACTCAAGACTTCGCTGTTGTATTTCACATATGTCTAGCGTTGGCTTTGAAAAGTTCCAGGGATGTGAGGCAGGTTCTACTGGTGCAAGTCCGTGAAATGGACAGTGCCGCGTCGGAAGGGTTGGGATTAACTTAAAGTTTTGCTAAAGCACATCTAAAAGTGCTCTAAGTATTGCACATCTAAGTCTCATGTCATTGATTTTACACAGAGATTTGTGCAAACATTTTCTTTTGTCGTTTTTCTTTTCCTTCCTTATTTGATTGAGCCACTTAGATGTGCAATAACTAGGGCACCGATATGCCCTAGTACTTATTTAATTAGATTCAGTTTTGCTAAAGCATTCTCATTAGTCTTTTTTTCTTCTAGTATGATTGAGTCTCTTAGATGTGCAACAACCAAAGCACGTCTAGATGTGCCCTAGACAAACCCCTTAACAATTAGTTAATATAATTACGGTTTAAAACTATGAAAGAATAAATCTACCTCCGATTGAGAATTACTAATATGCCCTTGAGTGAAAATTTGATCGATCAGTATTGATCATTGGATCAACTAAATACTACCCACTGTAAAATGTCTCTATCTTTTTTTTTCGGTTGTAAAATGTCTCTATCTTAAATATGTTAATTACCTCTTCATGAACTAGCAAGTTATTTATTTATTTATTTAACTATAGAAATTTTAATCATTTTGGGGAACTGTTTTTTTTGCGGGTAATCATTTTGGGGAACTTTGTGTACAATAATTACCATGGCTCGTGGGAGCTTTTTAAAACATTTTTTGGTCGTGATTTTTTGATACATAAGTTGGCTCGAATACATTCTGTATTTTTTATTTTATCATTTCTTTTATGAAAAAATTTGATTTCTGACCAGCCTTCGAGTAATAAAAAAATCTGACCAGCCTAGATGAATTGATGATGCCAAGGAATCACAAATTTCGACAGAAAGCTAGAGAATAGGTAATAAATTTTAACCACCTAAAAATGTTTAAATGGATCACGGAGTGAGACGGGAGATTGGGAATTCAAATGAGTCACATGTACTCCCTCCATTCCAAAACAAATGGCGTGATTTTATAGTTCAAACTTAAATTAAAACTATGACACTTATTTTGAAACGGAGGAAGTATATATATGGATATATGGTCTATAATCACATACCTCTTTCCTGTCAAGATCTCTGAGATTTTTCGGATCACTTGTTCCTTCTCCCAGTTCTGCGATTGACATTCTGCAAACTCCTTTTTGCCGATCTGAGAGAGGATATCCTTCAAGAGCTTCTCCAGATCAAGGGTACACGACACCGATACGCAAGCTCGGTACTGAAAGTTTCCCCCAATCTTGCGATAGGCTTCCATAGCAAGGGTCGTCTTCCCCAGCCCTGCACATCCGACGATGGATACCACTTTGCGCTCATTGCTCTCCTCCGTCAACCAAGCGATAACCTGATTCAGTGGGCCATCAATCGCCACCAAACCCTTGACCTCCTCATACATAGTGGTTAGCCGGGGGTCTAGTTCGACGACGGGCTTTCTTGGTTTGCGATTGTCAAGCGTGTATCTATCACGCCGCTTGCTCTCCTCCATGACGCGGGCCTTGAGTTCTTGGATCTCGGTTGCGATATCATGGCGCTTCCACAGGGTCTTGAGCCGGACCACCGTCCTCTTCACGAACCCGCGCTTAACATCGCCATTGCCAAGGCGGTCAATGAAGCGGTCGATGCAGTTTTCTATATCGTAGGTGAGCTCGCGCAGCTTGCCTTTCCAGTCCTTCTCCATGGGCTCAAGCTTTTGCATGTCAGCCAGTGTCTCCAGCAGAGCATGCATGCTGCGGAGTTCGCGCTCGAGGAACGCGACCTCCTTGCGCACGCTCTTGAGCAGCGTGTACTCGCCGCTGAGCAAGGTGGTGAGCTTGCCGAGGAGGGAGCTCATCGCCCCCGTCCCGGCGCCTACACCAGCCATCTCTTACCCTGCCTCTTGAGAAGAAGCTGCTAAAATCAGCGCTACGGTGGTGCGGTTCGATGGAGGAAGGGTTGTGTGCTTTTGCTTGAGCAGGGCTACGCCATTGCCTATCAGCGAGCACTGCATCTCGAGATGAATGGGTCTGCCTCACAATGAAGGTTGGCAGGTCATCTTTATTTTTTTCGGGGGCCTCTAGGTATTTCTTGGGCAAACCAACCACATGGTGCACCCAGTTGGTAGCATGTGCTGGCGCTAATACCCAGATTTGTTGTCGTTTATTCGTGCGTGCTAGCCTTTGATCGATGCGTTGAATTAATTAATCGTGGAGATCTGACCTCTCACAGCCAGCGGAGGAGCTACAGAAAAAAAATGCTGAACGGCCAGAAAGCACAAAAAATAATTAGGAGATGATTCAGGGCGCGTTTGGTTACTGCATGGTTTTTCAACGCTTTGTATACTTGTTCCAATTGAGTCTAGTTAACTATATGCAGGCAAAAAAAACATCTACATGTTGATTGGTTGCCTGCATCCTCTCTCGTTTGCATGTGCTAAAACGAAAGACCTGCTATTTGGTTGCAGACTTGTTCGAGAGGAAACACAAGTCCGGTTGTTTGGTTACATCTAGAACAGTTGTGTGCTAACATCCTACTCGATGTGCTGAGGTTACCAAAAGCACACATGAACTACTAACAATTAAACTACTAGCAACCACTAGTAGAAAAAAGGCACATTTGTCCCGGTTCATAAGGCCCATTTGTCCCGGTTCCTGAACCAGGACTAAAGGATCGGTACTAAAACCCAGTACCTTTAGGCCCGGTTCTTATACGAACCGGGACAGATGGGGCTCCACGTGGCCGCTGCGGCTTGCCCAGGCAGGGGACTTTTTGTCCCGGTTGGTAGCACCAACCGGGACCAATAAGCGTCAACGCATCATCAGTTCAGGGGCTGGGGTTTTTTTTGTAGGGGGGGGGGGTGGTTTTGGGGGTTTTGTAGGGTTAATTTAGGGGTTTCATATATTGTGTTAGCTAGCTAATAGAGAGAAGTGTCATCTCTTATCTCCGTGCTTGGTCGACGCTACATACTATACGTATAGAGAGGACTCGACACGCTAGCTAGTAAGCAAATGAAGGAAACCATTAAGTACACAAGATCGTCATGAACATATATACAAATTAAGAGGAGTGATCGACCTCTCTTTCTCCGAGAGATTGGTTGAACAACAAGTTTTCGTACATCTATCTGACGCTACTAGCTACATATATACAATATAAGATCTCTTACAATCCCTAGCATCTGATGTCAAGTTCCACATGATATTCTCCGTCTTTATCTATGACGTGGTCAAGAAAGAATCCCGCCAATTCTTCTTGAATTGCTTTTATGCGATCTTGTGGTAGGAGTTCATCCCGCAGCTGCCAAAGCTAATTCGAAGAAGGGGTCAATACATATATATGAATGAAATTCAATACAAACGATGGTAATAAAATAAAATTGTGAATATTATTGCTTACGCACTTCATAATCTTCTTCAGAGTAGCCCTGCTTAGAGGTTGCCGCGTTGTAGATGTACTCGCAAATGTAGTATCCACAAAAACTATTCCCGCCTTCCTGCCACAACCACTATAGAGGTCAATCAAACTGATAATCAAGCATTATAAATGGTATTGATGAAACTAGCTAGAATCAATGGGAGATGCGCGGAACTAGCTAGTAGTACTTACTTTTGGGTGTGTAAATCGCAGATTCCCCGGCAGTCCCGGAGCTTCTGCGGTGAACACTTTCCAAACCCTGCGAGACGAAGAAAATAATTATTACTTGATATCAGGAAATGAACAAAGTTGCCAATATGGTGCGATAATGATCGATTGAACTTACTTCTGGAGCATTTCAGTCATGGCCGCATACTCCTTGGGATCTTTTCGTCTTGAGTCTAAGACGGTTACTAGTCCCTAAGCTTAATCTCTAGGAGAATAAAGTGAAAGCTGCGCAAGCATGCATAACTCATCAAGTACATTACTATAAACTCGAGTAATAAGGGAAACCGAATATGCACAAGACAGTAACACTCACTTGAATTCGTAAGGAAAGAGTATTTTATCTTTGTTTTGATTTTTAAGCAACGATTTTAGCAAGTTGGCCTCGGCATCTTTGGCATCATGTTTAACCGTCCATTCATCTATGAGATTTGTGTTAATGAACCCAATATCATAGATTTGCCTTTTCTTGCATTCGATGATCTTCAGTCTGCATAATATAGTGAGGATAATTATATATACATGCAATGAAAGAGCTGAGCTATATATAGAGACTTAGTTACAGAAGCAGTACTTACAGACAGTAGCAAGTGACGATTATTTTATCGAGGGCTTTTTGATTGAAAAACTGGAAGAACTCCTCAAATGGAACAGACAACAGATCAATTCCAACGAGGTCGTGCTCCTCTTTAACTCTTAGCGTCAAAATATCCTTCCCAGACTTGCAGGTGTCCATGTACCACTTATGGATTCTTCGCATCATCCTTGTTAGAGGAGGATGACCAGGTTTGACGAGAGGCTTCCCATACCGGTATTTGTGTTCGTCCACCTCCATTGATTCAAAATGTGCTTCGTCGGGCAGGTAATCACCAAGATTGGTACCAGGCAGCATCCCTGGCAGATTTACAACGATATCGCTAGACACCTTCAGCGGGGGGCACGATTGGTTCGCCTGTTCGCCGAGCTGGGGAATTTTTTTCCCACTTCTTCGTTCTTGTAACCTTTTGTCACTTGAAGTAGTTCCTGACCGGCGCGCTTCTCCCACTGCCCTTTTAAGAGCGCAGACATGGTTGCTATCCGGCGGAGGCGGTGGTGGTCACTTCAGGGCATCCAAAGTGCGCTGAATTTTCACCTTATCTATCTTCTCCTCCGAAGGTGGAGGTTTCTTTGCAAAAAAATCCTTCACATAGGCTTTAACGATCTCCGCATTTTCCTGTTCGGTCATCTCGTATGGTAACTTCTCTAGAGGCTTGAGAGATGGACCGAATCTGTATCGCCTCCCGCCTCTGGCTGTACTGCTAGACGCCGGAGCAGGCGGAGCGGCTGCGGCTATCTTCTTTCGTTGCTTACGAGGCGGAGAAGGAGGCAGAGTGCTACGACGCGCCAGAGCAGCCAGAGTGGCGATGGCTCTCTTCCGCCCTTGCTGACGAGGTGGAGGAGGAGGCGGGCTGCTCGGACGTGCCAGTGCAGGCGGAGAAGGAGGCGGAGTGCCGCCATGCTCCTGAGCAGCTGGAGAAGGAGGCGGAGTGCCCTGATCACTCGCCGGAGGAGGCGGAGTGCCCTGACTCACCGGAGGAGGAGGAGGTGGAGGCATACAGTTCGGTAGGTTGATGAGCTCCTTCCGCCATAGACACGGAGTCTTCAGAGCAAGACCCAGCCGAGTCTCCCCTTCACCGGTAGGGTGGTCAAGCTCAAGCTCCTCAAATCCCTCCGTTATTTCATCCACCATCACAACAACATATCCTTCTGGAATCAGACGGCAGTGAAACGTTGCGCCGGGTTGACGAGGTGCAACAGAGCCGACAGCCGCCTTGACTTTGAAGTTCTGCCATTGCGTCATAAGGTGGCAATCTTGAGACTCCGTGATAGCATCCACGAGGTAGCTAGCAGGATCCGTGAAGACAGGCTCCTGAAGCAGCTCGGTGGAAGCCAAGCTGCTTCTCCGCTGAGATGGCGGTGTAGCTTCGGGGGTAGCTTCGGCAGGTCGCTTGCTGTGAACTGCTTCTCGTTCCTCTAGCGCTTGTACCCTTGCGTGCAGCGCCTACAGTTGGGTCTGCTCCACTTTCCTCTTCCTCTCCCGGCCTTTGTAACCGCCTGCATCGGGAAACCCAGCCTTCCACGAAACGGAGCCTGGCGTGCCTCGTGTCCGTCCAGGGTGCTCAGGATTCCCTAGGGCCATTGTGAGCTCGTCATTCTCTTTGTCGGGAACGAACGTCCCATGCTGCGCTGCGGCGATATACTCCTGAAGCTTCGTGACGGTATTCGCAGTTGCTCGTTCGTCCAAACGCACTTCCCTGTTTCAGGGTCCAACATTCCCCCAACCCCGAAGAACCAAGTCCTTGAACGGTCTGGCCAGTGCAATGTCTCTGGTTTGACCCCTTAGCAGGTCATTCTCAGCCTTCTCCCACAACGGCCGAGCTTTGAGGTAGCCACCTGACCCCGTGCGATGGTGATGCTCCTTCTTCGCAACATTTTTCTTATTTGTCACTGACATCTTCTTACTCTTGTTCAATGTCTTGTGGGCCACAAATGCGTCCCAGTGATCTCTTATCTTCTCATATCGGCCGGTGAATTCTGGAGTCTTGTCTTTGTCGACAAACGTTGATTTCAGCTCATTCTTCCACCTCCTGAATAGATCCGCCATCTTCTTAAGAGCATGAGCCTTGACCAATGGCTCAATAACTGGCTTCTCTGGATCCTCCTCTGGCGGCAGGGTGAAATTTTCCTTCAGCTCGGTCCAAAGATCATCTTTCTGCCTATCATTGACATAAGACACCTGAGGGTCGTCATTCTTATGCTTATACCATTGGTGGATGCTGATCGGGATCATGTCCCTAACAAGAACCCCGCACTGAGCAGAAAATGCTTCCGTGGTCCGGATGGGTTCAATCGGTTGGCCATCGCACGCGATTGCTGTGATCGTGAACCTTTCATCCTGGCGCAACCTTTTCTTCGGGCCTCGTCTCGTTACCGAATTTTTGCTCGATCTGGAGGGCTAGAAAAGAAGAAAGAAGAGAGTTAATATGTGTACATACCAAAACAATTAATGCATCAATTAGCTAGTCAGCATAGGCTTAATTCATATATATACCTGGCCGGACTCCATTCGGTCACCGGAGCCGTCATCACGGTGTCCTTCTTCCACCGGCATTCGGTCACCGGAGCCATCATAATCATGTCCCTCCTCCTCCATTGTTCGATCACCATAGCCTGCTTCACCCTCTCCTTCCAGACCATCGGTGTCGTTGAGATACGACATGACATCACCTCCGCCGAGGATTATGTCCCCCAACACCTGTTCTGCTTCCAAGTCTCGATGCTCCGTAGTTTCTGCAAATATTACAACATGACAATTAATATACAAACATGACAGGTGTATATATTAGTGGCAAACGTAGACCTAGCTAGCTAATCAAAACAAGGAATCATATTAGTGGCCTCGACGCTTCTATGATTTGGGGTGGCCTTGGCAACGCTTCTAGGGTTTGGGGTGGCCTCGACGACAACACTCTTTTATCTTGGTAAATTTGGGTGGCCTCGGCAACGCTTCTAGGATTTGGGCTGGACCGCCTCTCTCATGATTGTCCGACGTTTGTCTAGTGTCAAAGGATTCAACAAAACCATGTCTTCATCATTAGGTGAAAGTAATAGGCGCATGATGGTACGAAGCTCTCCAAAGTTGTTTTGGAACGGAGTCCCAGATAGGATAATTCGCTTTTTGGTACAAAGTTCAGCAAGAGCCTTCCGAATATTGCTATTTGGAAGGCCTTTGCTGAAATTCATACGAAAAGGCGGATTATCCTATCCGGGACTCCGTTCCAGAACAACTTTGGAGAACTTTGTACCGTCATGCCCCGGTTACTTCCGGCTAATGATGAAGCCATGGATTTCTTCAATACTTTGACACAAGGCAACCTCTTTACCCCTTGGCGATCCTCGACCCTCGACCCTCGACCCCTCGGCGACCCTCGACCCTCTACCCTAGTTCACGACCCTCGACCGCTCGGTGATCCACGACCCTCTACCCTAGTTCCCGACCCTCGACCCCCTCATGTCACGTTTGTCTAGTGTCAAAGGATCCAACAAAACCATGTCTTCATCATTAGGCGAAAGCAACAGGCGCATGATGGTACGAAGCTCTCCAAAGTTATTTTGGAACGGAATCCCAGATAGGATAATTCGCTTTTTGGTACAAAGTACAGCAAGAGCCTTCCGAATATCGCTATTAGGAAGGCCTTTGCTGAAATTCGTACCAAAAGGCGGATTATCCTATCCGGGACTCCTTTCCAAAATAATTTTGGAGAACTTTGTAACATCATGCCCCGGTTACTTCCGGCTAATGATGAAGCCATGGATTTCTTCAAGACACAAGGCAACCTCTCGACCCCTCGGCGATCCTCGACCCTCGAGCCCTCATCGACCCTCGACCCCTTGAACCCTCGGCGACCCTCGACCCTCTACCCTAGTTCCCGACCCTCGCACCTCGAACCCTCGACCCCCCCCCCCCCGCCCTCATGTCAAAGTTATCAGGGAGGGGGTATATCGACAACGACATACCCGATAAAAAATAAGAAGAGGAAGAAGAAGAAAAAAAAGAGAGGAGAAGAAGAAAGGAATAGAAGAGAAGATCGAAGAAAAAAAAGAGAAGAAAATAGAATAATATTATTCTATTTTTTCTTCTTCTCCTCTATTCCTTCTTCTTCTCCTCTTTTTTCTTCTTCTTTTTCCTCTTCTTATTTATTTCTCCTCTTCTTCTCCTTCTTCCTCTTCTTATTTTCCTTTTCCACTCCTTCTTTTTCTTCTAAATATGAACATATACATAAATGACTTTGATCATACACAATTTTCCTATACATACATAATTTTCCTAATCATACACAAAAAATGCTATGAACATATACACACATATATGCACATACACACATTTATACACATAAACACATATATACACATATACGTATAAATTGACAAAAAAATAAAAAATTTGCAGGGCAGGGGCGGCGGGGTAGCGCGCGGCGGCGGCGTAGGGAAGGGGCGGCGCACGGAGGCAGCGTAGGGCAAGGGGCGCGGCGGCAGCGACGGCGGCCGGTACAGGGAGGAGGAGGAGGGGATTGGGGCGGCGCTTACAGCGGGCTCGGGCGTGGTGACGGCGACGAGGAGGCCGGGGCGATCGACGGCGGTGAAGACGGGGACGGGACGTGACGGACCGCTAAACCTAGACAAATCTCAGGGAAAATGGAGCTTGGAGGTCGAGCTTCGAGAGGAGAAAGCTTAACTAGTGTGGCTCGGGCATTTCATCGAACACCTCATGTGCATAGGAGGTGAGCTAGAGCACCACAAAGCTCTCCCCTCGCCGGCCAGAAAAAACAGAGCAGTGTGGAGTGCTCTGCTGCGGTGATGGGGTATATATAGGCAACTCATTGGTCCCGGTTCGTGGCTGGAACCGGGACTAAAGGCCCGCCTTCTGTCCCGGTTCCAGCCACGAACCGGGACCAATGATGTGGGCCAGGAGCGAGAACCATTGGTCCCGGTTCGTGCCTGGAACCGGGACAAATGGGTCTAGACGAACCGGGACAAATGCCCCACGAGGCCCGGCCGGCCCCCGGGCACACGAACTGGGACGTATGCCCCCCATGGGTCCCGGTTCGTGACTGAACCGGGACTAATGGGCTCGCCAGGCCTGAACCAAAGCCCTGTTTTCTACTAGTGAACAAAAGAATCTTAGGCACAACCACATGTCTTAACCGCACAGAACAAGTTTTAAACCAACATAGTACGATAAGTTCTAGACGGAACCCAAGTCTTAAAGCAAGAACCAACAAGAAACGAGCAACAAGAGGCAAGAGGAGCTTAGGTGGTCGCGGCGAAGGCGTTGCCATGCTCTTTGCACTTGGTGACCACCTCCACCCGATCATGATCTGGTGAACGGCTCGAAGATGGCCCAACCTTGAGCAAGGGTGACCCTACCGTTGATCACCCTCACCGTCATGCACAGCCGGTGTTCATTTTTAGCTTGAATTGTGTAGGGATGGCGGAGAAGTACTTTGTGAAGTCCAGCGGCAATGGCAGACTCTCTAGCTTTGGAGCAAGGATAACCTTGCAGAAGTGGTTTGGTCCTGACTCCTGATGGTAGTGGCCATAGACCCATAGTTCCTTCGTTTGGGGCTTCACTGCTCCTGCACTGACACTTCAACCAATGGAGGCACGACCTCCTTGCCCTTCTCCAATGGTGGCACCACCTCCTTGCCCTTGTCCATCTACATTATGAACATCATGCAGTTCAATGGTCACCATTCAGTCATATCGGCCTAACGCTCCTATATTAACCTACCCCACTAACCTAGCACCGCACTAACCCCCTCTGTTCCACCACCTCTCCTCTTCCACCCCTCTGTTTCACCACCTCCCCCTCTGCATGAACTCCAATTCCAACCCCAACCCTTTCCCCTGGGGCATTGGATGGAGGGCCTTCTTCCTTGCATGCTCGCTCGGTGACCGCAGGAAGTTCGAGAATACCATGGAAGTGTGCTGGAACTTGAGCAGCATAGATGACATGCACAAGAAGGCCGATGCTGTGATGAAGAAGGCTACGCCGGGCAAGCTGAAGACACTGATTCCGGACCCATCAAAGGGGGCTATGTCAGTGGACATCCTACGTTGGGCCATGAATCTGGTAGACTCCGGCGACCTAGACAGCGGGCAAGATGGGCCAAGTACATTATGTACAAGGCGCTCCATGACCAGCCGCGGCATACTGGAGTTGCACTTTCGGGTCGCCGGTGGATGACAACAAGGAGGTGCAGATGCTGTCCAGGGCGCCGGCGGTAGGTGACCGTGCAAGACCCATCGTTCTTGAGGAAGATGATGAGGACGAAGACAGTGAGGAAGAAAAGAAGATGTCTACGCCCCCCCCCCCCCCCCGCTCGATGCGACTCCCGGATAGACAAGAATTTTTTACCCCAATCCCCGCCCCCGATGTAACCAAAAAGTAACCTATGAACCCTAGTAGCCGTCGACGCAAAATCGATTGATGGCAATCCTCCACCCCCTTAGTGTTCAGTCCTCTCCCTAACTCTTCAATCGCGTGCTCTAATCTAATCTAGCCCGAGTCGAAAGCAGTGAATGTATAGAGAGGACGAGGTCTTACCGCCATGGCCGATGCGCTCCGGTGGAGGTCCGCAGTTGCTCCGGTGGTTGCCGACGCTGTCTTCGATCGGTTCGCACTGGAGCTCAGGTGATCACCACCGTCGCCGCCGCCGGTGTGAGTGGGGAAGAGGGGAGCGAGCAGTGAGGAAGGAAGGTGAGAGTAATTTGTGACAACACGTCTGGAAACAACGCGACGTCTCGGGACCACACCCACGAGTGCAACCGCCCACGCCCACGTGCCTAGCGTTGCACCACGCAGGCCTGTCTCCAAAAAAATGGCCGATTTGAGCGTTTGTGGATGCAGACCATAAGGTGCTTTAATCTACGTGCTATGCATGCCCAACTGTGAATGCGGGTAACCAAACGGGCCATTTTCTTCCCGCGCGGGCCTAGCTGAGGTATATGCAGCCTACCAAACACGTCCTCAGTGAATGATGACCTACATCCTCCTGTGTGGAATTTACGTGAGTCATACGCGAGTAATTTGGGGAGAGAATTTCTTATTTGGCTCCTACTTAAACTTTGCTTCCTTATTTGGCCCAAAAATGACCTCAAATGTAAAATTTGTTCCCTACAGAATTCAAGTTAAGTAATCTAGGTTATCCTTGCGCCTACACCAGCCATCTCTTACTCCGCCTCTCTTGAGAAGAAGCTGATAAAATCAGCGCTACGGTGGTGCGTTTCAAAGGAGGGAGGGTTGTGTGCTTTTGCTTGAGCAGGGCCAGGGCTACGCCATTGCCTATCAGCGAGCACTGCATTTCGAGATAAATGGATCTGCCTCACAATAAAGGTTGGTTGTCGTTGCCCCTTAGGTCCTTTTTTTAATTCTTTTCGGGGGCCTCGTAGGTATTAACAAACCAGATGGTGCACCCACTTGGTAGCATGTGGTAACGCCAATACCCAGATTTTTTACGTTTATTCGTGCGTGCTAGCCTTTGATCGATGCGTTGAATTAATTAATCATGGAGATCTGACCTCTCAGCCAGTGGAGGAGCTACAAAGAAAAAGGCTGGACGGCCAGAAAGCACAAAAAATTAGGAGATGATTCAGACAGTCCATAGTGGGAGTAACTTCTACAGCAAACATAGAGTTTAATCAACAAATTTCCTTATGTGGCAATGATTCAATAAGGAGATAAATGAATTAAGTAACATGGCTACTAGTCAAAGGCAGAGTACGAAGGGGGCCAAAAAGCACAAAAAATTAGGAGATGATTCAGACTATCCATGTGAAGATTACCTCCATCCTGGAGTAGTGTCAAGCTTTAACAAGTAAAATATCATGACTACCGGAATTTTCCCAAATCCCGACGGCCTAATCTATGCGGACGACCCCCCGTCGGCATATATGGAGGTATCCCGACAGCCTAGGGCAAGCCGTCGGTGTAGCAAAATCGTCGGCATACCTCAACATGTGCCGATGGCTAGGGAGTGACCCACGTCATCAATCCGGGGGACGTGACACATCATCAATCCGAGCCCCTCGCCGACCGCCGGCATAGGCCTGACCCACGTCATCGATCTGAGGCCCTGATAGAACCGGGGGCATAGCTATGCCGACGGCCTTGTCGTCGGCATAGATTTGTGTTGGGGATATAACTATTAGGTATGACCCGCCCAGGAGGGGCCGGGTTATACCTATGAGTACCTTTGAAGCCCAAAGACCAAAGCTTGAAGATGGCGGTTCAGTTAAGGGCCCAAAGCGCAGAGGCGACTTAAGGCCCGTAGAGTTAAACCGCCATATGTACATGACTTGTATTGTAAGGCAAGAATAGTTAAGAGACCGAGTCGGACACTGTTTATGAGCCGGCCGGGACTCTGCGAGCCGCTGGGCGTCGACCTCTGTATATAAAGGGACGACCCGGCGGCGGTTCAGGGCAAGTAACATCAGATCGAGAACTAGGTCAAGCGATTTCGCTCCCTGGTACTCGAGACATAAGCAATCCCACTCAAAACTGGATCGTAGGCTTTTACCTTCACCGTAAGGGGCCGAACCAGTATAAACCCCGTGTCCTTTGTCCCGATTAACCCCTTTAAGTTTCCTAGTTGCGATGGCTCCACGACTAAGTCCTTTCACTTGGACATCTGCCGTGACAATTCCACGACAGTTGGCGCCCACCGTGGGGCCAGTGCACGGTGGATTTGAGTTCTTGAAGGGCAGCTTCGAAGGGCTCAAGGGATACGCTGTGGGTCGGATGACCAAGAGTCGTCGCGGCAAGCTCTACATCGACAACGCAGGCTGGGGCCCCGAGGCCGGCTCGAGTACGGGTACCGGGTCCACTTCGGCGGAATCCACGTCTTCATCGGCAATGGCGAGCCAGGCCCTGAGCCAGACATCTGCACCGACCTCGTCGAGACGGCTCAGCGTGCGAGACCCGCCCGGGCTCTGCCTACCGTGAAGTGTGCCTTCGTGGGATGCATCCATGGAGGACTCTCTGAAGGATCTGCATCTGGCGGTGAGATGGCCATCTATTCTGATGGTGAGTCATCCACAGGTGAGACGGATTCGTTGTATCAACTGCAAGACGACGGGCTTGGGGGCTGTTCCGATGGCAGCAGTATTCCGGACCTCCTTGAGCCGCCGAGCAGAGTTGGGATCTTCATGGCTGGCACGCAACCCGTTCAAAACTCCACAACTGCGGCAGCAATAACCTCCAGGTCAGCGGCAGCCAGGGCAGGAGGCCTTGTGCGCCCTTCGGCTTAGGTGCTGATGGATCTCATGGATAAGATGACCGCACTGTTAGCCGCCGTGGTCAACCCGGCGGATCAAGCTCAACATGATGCGGAAGTGGCACAGTTAAAACAAGATATAGTGCAGGCTAAGGAAGACCTGGCAGCGGAAGATGTTAGGATAACCACAGAGTGGGCGGCTCTGGACGCTCAAGCTCAGCGGATTCAGGCGCAGACTTTCCGGCTCACGATGGATCAGAATGCATCCAATGAGGTCATGAGGAGAAGGTACCAGAAGACTCAATCTCGTCTGCCTCCGGTTTACGATCCTCGAAACCTCTGTCATACACCCGGTGCAGGGCCCAGTAACCCACCGGAGATAGACCGGGTTGTAGCACCCGGGGCCGGAACGCCGGTTCAGACGCGTATGATGGAACCTTCTCGAATGAATACGGCTCCACCCCAGTATGTACCAACACCACCGGGTCATTATTCTAACCCGTTGGAGAACATGATCGCTGCGGCAGGACGATTGGCGACTCTCCCGGTGGAGGGCGACTCTCTGACGGCGGTTGAAACCCGAAGGATCAGAGAGCTTCTTCAGACGGCTTTGGCACAACAGGAGGCATACTCGTATAGCCGAGACAGGATTCATTCGACCCCTCGTCCAAGCCGGAGCCCGAGTTATAGCAGGCACATGGATTCAGCGACCGTTTCAAGCAACGCCCGGCGCCGTAACCAGCCAGGCGGACATGACCCGGTGAGTGATGGAGCTTTTAACTTGGTTGATTAGGACAGAATACGTCAAGAAGCTGAGCGAGCGGCTCAGCAGGCGGCTCAGCGAGTGGCTTACCAGTCTTTTTCGGTTTACCCGACGACTTCTATTGAGGCAGGCGTGACCACTAGGATCGGAGGGGTCTCTTGTCTGGTGCCGGCTCTGCGTAACGAGCGTTTGCCCAAGGATTTTAAGGGGCCTCGAAAGGTGCCAAACTACACGGCCGACTTATAGCCCGGGGCATGGATTGAAAGCTATGAGATGGCTATGGAGCTGCTGGAGGTCAGTGACGCTGCGATGGCCAAGTACTTCACCATAACCCTTCTGTCAAGTTACCTAGAGAGGAAGACTTGGCTGTCCCTGATGCAGAAGCACAATTAGTGGCGACTCTTCACGTCATCCCAGATTGTACAGTGCTATACTTGGCTTACATGACCCAGGGCGAGTTGCCTGAGGATGAAACCTTGGCCAGGCAGATAACCCGGCGGTCCAAGTCAATGACAATTGCCAATGGCGAGCTGCATCATCGAAGTGTCACTGGGGCGTTTCTGTGATAGCCTGGATTTTGCCTTCTTTCTTTTTACCAGATTTGCCTTCTCTCTCTTTTCGGACTTGGTTTTCATCGTGGTTTTTGCCCTGATTTGATTTGGAGTTTTGAATCAATTCAAATGGACTTGTCACTTGGGCATATCCTTGGCTTTCACCCAAGTGACCTATCTACCTATTTCCTCACACAAATTCCCAAAATAATAAAATGAATATTTTTCCTAAAAGGAAAATATTCATTTTTCTCTCTTAAGTTCATTCCAGAGCTTTGTGCTCCAAACCAACCTCCATTTTTCTTGCTCATAAAATCTGAGATAATTCCTAAATATTCTTAGGGCCATGGCACATCTTCCCATGCAAAAATATTGCATTGCCTTTTGTAATATTTTTGCTGTAGAAAATCTTTTCACTTCTGGACCAGAAATGCACTTTGTACAGCAAGTGCATTTTCCCTAAGCTTTTTGCCTTGATCTTTCTTGAGCTTAAACACCATCCTAAGAAACCCTAAACCCTAGGAGATTAGCCCTAATGGGCTTCTAGAAGGTGGCCAAACTTGGAGACCAAGTTTCTGACCAGAAACTTGCCAGCTTGGTAGAGTCGCGTCTGGTCGGCCTCGCTAGGATCCATCACCTCTCCTAGACGTAGCACTGCACGGTCGAGAGCATGGACAAGGTTTGGCCGCTCCTGGGCGTCGTTTTGACCATGCCAGCCTGGTGACCGCGAGTGGACACAGTGCCTGGCATGCGGCTCGACGCGCTCTGGCTGGCGCCTTGCGCTCTGTTTCGCGCGTGTGCATGCCATCGCTCGCCTCCGACTGCCGCAACGCGCCACCACCCTCGACCCATCACCCTTGACCCCTCCCTGGTGCTCGTCAATGCCGGAGCCGCCGCAGCAAGTTCGGTCAAGTCGCGGCCAAAATGGCACAGTGCGCGCGTGTGCTTGTCCCCATCCCAAACCGCCTCCTGTGCTCGTCCGCGAGCGTGGGCAAGCGCCGGCGTTGACGCTACACTCTGTCCCCTCGCGTTGGAGCTTCTCGTCGACGTTTGCCGCATGTCCAGAGCGCTCCGGCGGCGACACGTCCCCCCTGCTCCGGCTATATGAAGCCACCCCACCTCCCTCGCTAGCCACGCACCACTCCACACTACCTCCACGAGCACGTAGACGAGCTGCAGCCCGGTCGGGCAGGCCTCTGGCCGTCGCCCCGACCCGAGGACTCCGGCGATCCCCGCAGTCCAGACACCGCGCTCCGGTGCCTCTCGAGCTCAAGCAGCTGCTTGGGCGGGGCATTGCGGGTCTTCTGGTGCTGCCTGGACCCCGTGGAGCCCTCGGAGCCGCCTCTCGCCGCTGTCTTCTTCCTCTCCGGCGAACCCCCTCCGCCACCGAAGCTTGCGAGCTCGACCGCAACCAACTCCGGCCACCTCTCGCCAAGCCACGGGTACGGGCAGGTGTGCCACGACCCCAGCTTCAATCCTATCCTTTTCATTTAGCCCCAAACCCCCTCGTCGCCGGCGTAAGCTCCGACGAAGCTCCGCCTCCCTCTGATCCCTCCCCCTCCTGACACGCGGGACCCACCTATCGGTCTCACCACTCGCGCCCGAAGCGGTACGAGTGGAGGCGTATTTCTACTTTACGCCTTCGACGTCACCCCCCCCAGGATTTTCTATTTATTCAAATCTAATCAGAAATTTGACCAAACTTTGACCAGCCATAATTTCTAAACCACAAGTCCAAATGAATTGATTCTTTTTGCATTGTCTTTGTTACAGAAATCTCTAGCAGCACACCAGAAGGTGGATTTTTCCTTGCTGTCTAGAATTTCTGGTGATTTTCAGAATGTGTTTTGACATTTATTTTTGTGGTTTTAAAATATTTTCAGAAGGAGGATCTTGCCTTGAAGCTAACCAGGAGGAGTGTGACCCTCCTCTGCACTAAGGCAAGCCACAGCATCATTTGGATGGTGTTATTTCAATATCTATGATTTTCTACTTGAATATGATTCTTTATTTGCATTTAAAATTTGATAAATTAATATGGCGAATTGCTAGTTGTTTTATAATGCTTGATATGCTTGTTTTAGCTTCTGGTTGAGTGCATAGAATTGTTTGGGTAAGTAGAGTAAGATTTTGCACTCGGCATTTTGTTAGGGAAAGTTGTGGTAGCTATTTTTGCTAGTAATAGTTTTCAACTAAATAATGAACTAATAAAAATATTGTTGGTAGATAAAAATGAGTTGCAACCAGAAAAGTTTCTGATCTTAGTAGTACAACATAGTGGTGTTGTTTGTTTTGATCCATGCCTAAGAGTTGCTTGCTCTGTGTGACGAGTAGTTGCATGCTTTCCGGTGCGATGCCATGTTAGTAATAAAAAGTTTTCTGAAAATTAATATTTGATTTAGTTCAACCTGAATATGATGTTGATCACATCATGGTGCCACTGAATCGGGTTTTTAATTCAGTGCGACCACATTTACCTAATGGGAAGGTCTTGATTCGGTCCTTTGTCGTGGCTCTCACCGGTGCCTCCCGCGAGGGAAGGTTATGGGCGTGCATACCCTGGCCCGGTAGGCAGACATAACCTTGTGTGCTCGTTTGTTTTTATGGTACCTTGTCCCCGTTTGGGACCGTTTTGCCACGATGCTGGCCGTTGGTGTCTTTGGTAGACACGGGGCCACCCAAGACCTAGCCCTGAGAGGGAGATGGTCGGAGTGGCCGGGGAGAGTGCATGGGAAAGGGAGGGTTTCGTCGGAATATTTTGGTCCACCCGAATGGGAGTGCGAGGCCAGGTATTCCGTGGTGTGGGTAAAGTGCGCTACCTCTGCAGAGTGTATTTAATCTATCGATAGCCGCGCCCTCGCTTATGGGCAAGACTCGGGAGTAAGTCACACCATGGATTAACCTTTTTATAATTAATATTGCAAATTAGTAATTGTTGTGATGCATTGTTTCGTGGTGAACCCTGAACACGCGAGGTGTTCATGAGTGTTTGGTTTTAGGTGTGACCCCGGTGTGGTCACCGTCTGGTTACAAGGTAACCGTCTGGTAAGCGAGTCCGTGTGACTCGGTACGCTGTTTGATTGCTTTGCATAGCTTTGCATTGGTAGTAATTTCTTGCATTAATTTAACCTGATTAATTATCATGATATTGTCTGTCATCGTGCTTATGTTTGTTGTGAGCTTGCAAGTACATTCAATGTACTGACTTGGCGTGTCATCCCAGCTTTTAGGCAAGTCGATTCGCATCGGAGTGCATCTCATGTCTAGGCTGTGTCCACATCGGTGTCCCCGTGCCATGGAGTTCCGCTACGTCGTTCTTCCGCTGCCGCGTAGTTTCGTGTGATCGAGGCCCCAACCATGTTCATTAAATAATGTACATACTGTCCAGCAACACCGTGTGTGTCGCTTGGCCTCGAATCTCGATGTAATATCAGACTCTTGTACCACGCTAGTATCAATAAAGAGGTTATTTCTGTACCATGTTGTTGTGTATTGCCAGAAGACTCGATCTCTGGCTGGCAATGCAGGGTAAACCGGTTGCTCTGAGCCGGGGTGCCACAACACTTGGTATCAGAGCCGCGCTGATTGTAGGACACGCTAGACTGGTAGTGCGTTAGTAAAACGGTAGTTAGCTTCATTTGAGTGCCGGTAGACATAGGAATTGGTTGTTGCATTGCATGCATGACTTATTGTTGTTATTACTAACCATATGGTTTGTGAGTGTAGATGGCACCAGTACCGATCTTGTACCATCCTGAGCCAGCTCCGTGCACATCGCCGCACCTGCTTCAGAACGTGTGGCGGCGACTCTATCCAGAGGGTGCTGATCTAGAGTATTGGGTGTATCGCGAGCATCTGGCCGGTGCAGTGTATGAGTATTATGCTGAGGTCACTCTACACCACAGTTCCCCATCCGGCGCTTACACTCGTTCGTCTAAGGGTGGTCTTGCTTCTACGCCATCTCAGGCAGTTCAGTTTGCTGCTATCGAGGCTCTTGTAGACTTGTGCTACAATGAGGTTCGCATGCACACCCACCCTGGACTTTTCTTCTACCCATCTCTGCACGAGAATGGGCGTATCCGCTTTCCTTCGATTAATCCGGCGTGCGATTGTCCCACTAGCCACCTTGCACGCTACATCACCGCTAGCTATCTCCTTAACTACGAGTTAGCTCGGGAGCTCTCACGCGCTCGCGCCGCTCTCGCTACTGCTCGTGCGAGGAACCCTCTTCCCGCTGTCACCTACACTTCTGCTCCTCCCACTTTCGTTCCTACGACGACCTCGCAGGGTACCGTTAACCCTTTGACGGCGAACCCTCGCAGCGCTCCTGCTGCATGGTCTTCTCTTGTCGCTACCCTTGCCGCTCCTATGCTTAGATCCCATCCCCCGCCTGCCCCTGAGGGAGAGCCCTCAAGGCAGCGCCAGCGCACCTCTCTTCCCCCGGAGGTCTCTACTATCAGTTCAGGATCTGGGTCCGGCTCGGGAGATGCGCCTGCAGCAGCACCATCCGAGCAGTAGATCGTTAGGGTATCGTGGTAGTCATAAGCATGATGGCTGTAATCGCACTTGTCATGATGCGTAGTTTCATGTACGAGGGTAGTAGACCCATTGCGATGTTTATTTTCATGTGGGACTATGTATAATTATGTTGGACTCTTTTCTTTCGACTTGGTTTTATTCGCTGCTTTCTTCCGGGATTTGTCATTGGTTTTTCCCCATTTTGGAATTTGCTCATCATGGTTGCTATGTATTGGGAAAACAAAAAAAATAGGATGCCGCGTGGAGGCAGCAGCAGTCAAGCTGGTGAGGATGTCCCTGTCCGTCGTTCCGCAAGACAGGCAGGACATTCCCCTGAACCATACCAGCCACCTCCGCCTCCACCGCCACAACCGCCTTCCACCGGGCAAATCCTGCGAATGTTTGAAGTACAGGTCATGGTTGGGCAGAATGGAAACCAGAATGGCCATCCTTCCAAGCTATCAGATTTTCAGCGAACCAAGGCTCCCAGTTTCAGCCATGCTACTGATCCTTTGGACACCGACGACTGGCTAAGGACTATTGAGCGGAAACTGGAAATTGCTCGCACAGACGAAGGAGTCAAGGTTCCCTTCGCTACGCATTATCTCGAAGGAGCTGCCGCTATATGGTGGGATAATGCCAAAGCAATATGGCCTGCCGACGAGGAAATTACTTGGACAAAATTCAAGGATCATTTCCGCAAATATCATATTCCCTCCGGAGTCATGAAGATCAAGCAACGCGAATTTCTTGCTCTCACTCAAGGCAGCATGACCGTCGCCCAGTACCTGAATAAATTCAACCATCTGGCCCATTATTCTCTCCATGATGTGGCCACGGAAGAACGGAAGATCGATCGGTTCCTTGGAGGCCTAAATCAGCATCTCAGGTGCACTCTCAGTATGTTTGATTTCCCGGACTTCCTGACCCTGGTGAACAAGGCCCTAATCGCTGAGAGGGAACACAAGCTCCTGCACGACAACAAGCCAGCTGCTAATGACCACAAGCGCAAATTCGAGCCCAAGAAGGATATGCAACCAGTGCAAAAGGCTCGTACATGGCAACAGACTCAGGTGGAGTACAAACCCAATTGGCAGCAGAACGTCAACAAGACTACTACACAAGTCAAGAATGTCATGACCAGCCCGTTGCGCGATGATTGCTAGCGCAACAATTCGTGCTTCAGCTGTGGTCAAACCGGACACTATGCCCGACAGTGTCCCAAGAACACCAAGCACGGCGCTCCATTTCAGCCGCAAGTCAACTACATGGAGCAGTATTCCGCCCGCGATATAATCCAAGGGCAAGTTCATCACATCTCCACAGACGAAGCCCAACACTACAAAAAAAAGACACATCCGTGACATTTTGGGCCGAACGAATTTTTTTCTGTCATGCATATGACACTTCTATGATGATAATTGTGACAAACCCCGGTATCATCATAGATGTGGTGGGCTCCTACTTCTATGACAAAAAATCATGACAGAAAATGGGCTTTTCGTCCTGGGCGGGCCGGAGACGTAGCTGCATGACATTCTTTGGGCCGTCCATGACGGAAAAAACCGTGGTAGAAGCAAGGGCGAGGAAAATTTCGGGGAGTTCCCGGTTACGGTGGGAAGTCGGGGGCCGAGCGATGCACGTTTCTCTCGTACACGTACGCGCGTGTGTGCGAGGCGTTGGCTCTAACTAAACCCGAGCGAGGCGTTGGGCTCTAACGGAACCCGAGCGATTGCACTGCAGGCTACGCGTTACTGAACCCGAGCGATCGATCGATGGAAACCCGATCGAGCGATTCCTTCGCTACTGCTGCTAACTGAAGCCGATCGATGCTGCCTCTGGGATGAACAGTGAGTGTTGCGGGGGGGGGGGGGTGTGGATGAACAGTGAGCGGTGGCGTTGCCTCTGGATGAACAGGACCCCGTGGTGTGGAGGGCTGGATGAACAGTAGACGGTGGAGGGGTGCCTGTGGAGGGGTGGTTGAACAGTAGCCGGTGGAGTAGCGCGCGGTGGAGGCTGGATGAACAGGAGCCCGTGGAGGCTGGAGGAGGTCGACGGTGGAGATGAACAGTATCCCGTGGAGTCCCATTTTGCGGTAAGCCACACCCCTCCTGATGAACAGGACCCCCGTTTCGACCGTAGCGCTCCAACACAAGTCCGTTTCGTCCGTTTTGCGGTACGCCACACCCCTCCCGATCAACAGGACCCCCGTTTCGACCGTAGGAGGTCCGTTTCCTCCGTTTTGTGGTACGCCACACCCGTCCCGATCAACAGGACCCCCGTTTTGACCGTAGGAGGTCAGTTTCCTCCGTTTTGCGGTACGCCACACCCCTCCCGATCAACAGGACCCCCGTTTTGACCGTAGGAGGTCCGTTTCCTCCATTTTGCGGTATGCCACACCCCTCCCGATGAACAGGACCCCGTTTCGAACGTGGCCGGTCGAACACAAGGCCGTTTCCTCCGTTTTGCGGTACGCCAGGCCTCGTTTCCATCGCCTGTTTTGTCCAAGCCCTCCCGATGAACACGACCACGCATTCCATTCCGACCCAGCCGGTTGGCTCTCCATGAACACGACGACGACGCTGTTTCTCCGTTCCGAACCAGCCATGTACACGAGCCCTGGCTGTACGTATGCGCGAGTAGGCGTTCGAGACCCTGCCCGTATGTATGTACGTGGTCGTATTTTCTTTCTTGCACCCTGGCCGTTGTACGTACGTGTACATGCTACATGCGCGCCTCTACTGCGACACTGCGCGCCTCTCTACGACACGTGCGCGCCTCTACATCCACCAGTATGTACGTACACGTTCGCGACCAGAATGACAACGCTACGTACGCTTCGACCATGTGGGTCCCGACTGTCAGGCACTTCCTTGCGTGCGAAGATGTAGCTGGTGGGTCCCAGCAGTCAGGGGGGCGAATCATTTTTTTTTGCCCGGACACACTTCCTGGCGTGCGAAGATGTAGCTGGTGGGTCCCAGCAGTCAGGGGGGCGAATCGTTTTTTTTTCCGGACGCACTTCCTTGCATGCGAAGATGTAGCTGGTGGGTTCCAGCAGTCAGGGGGCAAATCGTTTTTTTTGCCCGGACGCACTTCCTTGAGTGCGAAGATGTAGCTGGTGGGTCCCAGCAGTCAGGGGGAAATGTTTTTTTCACGAAATACGGTGGCCCGTCCGGTGGGTCCCCGCTGTCAGGTGGGGGAATCATTATTTTCCGCGTAATAAGGAGGCACTTCCTTGCTGCGGCCAAGGACCCAGCTGTCAGCCTCTCCACGTATAGTCCACGTCCGATGGAAGCCGTTCCTTGACCATGTTGACCACGCCGCGCCGAGAGCACCAGGGCGGTGGACGACAACGAGGCCTAGGAAGGGGAGGGCACGGAGTCGGGGAAGACGCGACAGTGGACGCCCACGCGTAGAGGAGTACGAGGGTTCACTGGTTCGCTGCGGTGTGAGGCTGCCGTCACCGCATAATAACAGGGGGTGTGGGTGAGTAGATGGATGGCCTGGCCAGCAGTGGGAGTAGTAGGGGGCGGTGAGGCCTCCGCCGCATCGCAGCCGGCCACGGGAGGCAGGAGCATGAGGCATGACCGACGCTGGTTTGGGCGGCTGGAGCAAGATGACCCGAGGTTGAAGAAGCACTACGGCCGTTGGATGGACATTGTACGGTCACTGGAGCTAGAATCGTGCATATTGACTAAGTTGACAAAGCCCTCCGTCCCCGTCAACTTAGTAGGCCCACAAGTCAGCCTGCCACTATACTGGGTCCCAGCTAACAGGGGGAGTATTCATTTTTTGTGCGTAATAAGGAGGCACTTCCTTGCGTGCGAAGATATAGCTGGTGGGTCCGAGCTGTCAGCGGCGGTAACGATTTTTTCGCGAAATACAGAGGCCCTTTCGGTGGGTCCCTGATGCCAGGTAGAGGAATCATTATTTTGCGCATAATAAGGAGGCATTTCCTTGCGTGCGGCCGTGGACCCAGCTGAAGGCCTCTCCACGTATTTCACTCCACTTCAGATGCATGTCGGTCATTGACCACATTGACCAGGCCGCGCTGAGAGCACCAGGGCGGTGGATGACGGCAAGGCCTAGGAAGGGAACGACACGGAGGCAGGGAAGACTCGACAATTGTTTCCCACGCGGAGGAGAGTACGACTGTACGAGGGTTTACTGGTTCGTCTGCCGTCTCCGAAGAATAATAGCAGGTGTGGGTGAGTAGAGGGATGGCTAGGCCAGCGATGGGAGTACGGTGGGGCGGTGAGGCGTGCGCGGCAGCACAGCCGGCCGCGGGGAGGAGGGAGCAGG
Source organism: Triticum aestivum (assembly GCF_018294505.1). NCBI lineage: Eukaryota > Viridiplantae > Streptophyta > Magnoliopsida > Poales > Poaceae > Triticum > Triticum aestivum. The sequence goes on along the minus strand of NC_057799.1, from coordinate 590,543,644 downwards.
CAGTCCCGCCGGCGCTTGTTTGAACGGCTGGAGCAGGAAGAGCAGAGATTGAAGAAGCACGACGGCCGTTGGATGGACATCCAACAGTCACTGCTTGTGCGTCAACCTTTTTTTCAGGAAAGCCTCAAGTCTGTGGAAAACAGCATACATCCCATCTGCCATTATTTCTAATAATTTACAGCCCATTTGCTAATTCTTAAGGTTTTTGGGAGCCCATATTCTTTTTGTTAGCATTACAGCCTATATTGTGGCCACGGTTAAAAAATTATACGAAATTTTGCATATTTCGGTGCGGTCCGAACTGTTTTTAATCCCGGAATTGACTGACATTCAAATTGATTTTAAAAATAAAGGTATATCAATATAAAATCCAACAAATTCTCCATGCATAAAAATTAATGTAATTTAAAATCTCGAAATGAAAAAAGATATTTGAAACTAATTGCCGGTTTGATGTGTTTTAGAAATGTACAGCCCATTTCTCATTACTGATAGGCCATTTTCTCGGCCAGCCGAATGAAGCTCTCCTCGTCTTGAAAGATTTGCAGCCCAACAGGCCTGACAAAGTGACTTACTTGGCAAATCACAAAAAAACTGGGCTGTGGCCGTGGACCCAGCTGTCAGCCTCTCCACGTGCAGTACTCTTCCGATGGAAGTTGGTCGTTGACAACATTGACCATGCCGCGCCGAGATCCGAGAGCACCAAGGCGGTGGACGACGGCAAGGCCTAGGAAGGGGACGATGCGGAGCCGAGGAAGATGTGACAGTGGATGCCCACGCGGAGAGGAGTACGAGGGTTCACTGGTTCGGCTGCGGCATGAGGCTGCCATCGCCGCAGAATAATAGGGGGTGTGGGTGAGTAGAGGGATGCCCTGGGCCAGCGGTGGGAGTAGTAGGGGGCGGTGAGGCCTCCGCGGCATCACAGCCGGCCACGAGAGGCAGGAGTACGCGGCACGATCGGCGCTGCTTTGGGCGGCTGGAGCAAGAAGACCAGAGGTTGAAGAAGCACTATGGCCGTTGGATGGACATCCTACGGTCACTGGAGCTAGAATCGTTCATATTGACTAAGTTGACAAAGCCCTCCGTCCTCGTCAACTTAGTAGGCCCACAAGTCAGCCACCCACTATGGTGGGTCCCAGCTAGCAGGGGGGTATTCATTTTTGTGTGCGTAATAAGGAGGCACTTCCTTGCATGCGAAGATATAGCTGGTGGGTCCGACCTGTCAGCGGGGGGAACGTTTTTTTTTCACGAAATACAGAAGCCCTTCCCACGTACAGTGCGTAATAAGGAGGAACTTTCCTTGCGTGCGACCTGGACCTCGTGGGTCCCAGCCGTCAGGCTCTCCACGTACAGTCCTCTTCCGATGACTCTCGTATGTTGACCACGCTGCGCCGAGCGCACTGAGGCGATGGACGACGGTGAGGCCCCAGACTGGAACGACCCGGAGATGGGGAAGACGCGGCAGTGGAGTCGCAGATGGAGAGGAGTGGGAAACTTGACTGCTTCGGGTGCGGGGTGGGCCTACACTCGGCAGAGAATAACAGGAGGTGCGGAGTGGAGGGATGGCATGGCCGTCGGCGGGATAGTGTTTCGCTGAGGAGCGCAAAACAACGCCGCTGGACGCCGAAGGCTGGAGCAGGTGGTTCCGGCAGCGCTGGGGGGAAGAAGACGAGACATTGAAGAAGAATGTCGGCCGTTGAATGTAAATCAAACGCCTTCTTAGGCTTCGACCTACTGGCCCACATGTCAGCCAGTCCATTTGTTTTTTAGTCCATTTGGTGGGCTGGGTGAAACAATGATGTAGCATCTATGCAGCCCGTTTAAATCCCATTTGCATTTTTCTCGAAATCCGCGGACTTGCTGGGCTGGGTCAAATTTCATGTTGGGCTAGACGGAGAAATGTTATAAAAACATAAACACATGATTGCACGTCTATTACTCCATTGGTCAGTAAAATCTTTGCAAGCTTATGTACGCAATCACTAGGAGTTAACTTGCCAAGTTATATATAAACAATTATTATTATTATTTTGTAAGAACTTTCAACATACGAAATAAAATATCATTTTAATTTGATGAGTTAATAGTACGTGGGGTATTATTATTTTTTAGGCTAGACGTGGGACAGTTGAGTTGGTTCTAGGGAAAAGTACTGGGAGAAAACTCAGTTTACATCGAAAAAGAAAGTGGGAGAAAATTCAGAGACCTGCTGGGTCCACCTGAGGAGGGGAATATGTTGGGAGGAAGGAGATTCAAAGCACGGCAGCCGAGTGAACTAGTTTTTTTAACGGACAAGTGAACTAGTTACATACATAAGCAAATAGCCACTAAAAAAGCAATCAGGTTAATGGGTTCTTAAAAGAAATATTTTGGACAAAATAGATAATTACGACACATAGGCTAATGCATGAAACACTCAGATGATAAAGGTGCTTACAAACAGACAACATCTAGACCTTCCTGACACGCTTGATCATGACGCTGCGGCTGTCTGTGTACTCGTCGGTTACGGGAAGCAGACACGCCCTCATGTCCAAGATCTGCCTGTACATGTTGTAGCATGTGTATGCGTCCTTGGCCGCGTAGGTTATGTAGGCTAGATTCAGAGGTACCTCCCACATGTTCAGGTCGTCTTCTTTCATGTTGGCGTATCAGGGGTCGATGATGGTCTTAGCGAGGTCAACCACGGAGTCCTTCTCCTGCCCATTGCTGATGATCTTGTATTGCTTCTAGATGTCGACAAGCTTGTTGCACCAGATGGCCGAATCGTCGCATTCTTCCTTCTCTCCACCGTAGCGAAGGTGCAGTCGGCGCTGCCGATGACGGGCGAATGCTCCAGAACCTGGTGCAGCCATAGGACTGAGGCGAGGCAGAGCTTCACCGAGTCCGTATCGTTGGTGTACATCACATTCAACTTGGTGCAGCCATAGGACTAAACGGCAAACTCAAAGGGGGACTCCTTGCTGAAGTCCATATCCAGCAGGCTCACCCCTCGGATCGCCATTGGAGTCTCTTCGAGTGAACGAGTGTGTAGGCGGCGGCAGCAGTTCATTTTTCAGCTCTTGGGGAACTAGATTCAACAGTAAGCTGAGTGTGTACAGGCGACAACAGTTACTACCCCTCCCTCGTCCGCTGCACGCTCGGCAGAAGATGCACCCTCGGCGCATTCAAACGCCTCCGGCCACACGTCGGTTCACGAGCGGGTCTGTATTGGTACTGTAATAACAGGAGTTAGTGGTCACTTTACATAAATTTAATTAGCTTTAATAGAAATTTATACTTTTAAAACAAGCAATGCATTGGCTCGTTCTATCAGTGCCACAGGATCAACATGCACAACAATTAGAATTATTTTTCTCAGGACGCACACGATCAGCACATTTGTCGCACTTTCACAAAGATAATACTACCAAGTTTGAACTGTTTGTTATGGTCGTTGTCCTCTGCATCATCATGCCGTGTTTCCCAGCTTGCAAGATTCAGAACCAACAAATAAGATCCAAATAATAAGTACAACAAAGATGCCTACACATCTCATTGATTCCCAGCTTGCAAGATTCAGAACCAACAAATAAGATCCAAATAATAAGTACAACAAAGATGCCTACACATCTCATTGATTCCCAGCTTGCAAGATTCAGAACCAACAAATAAGATTCAAATGATAAGTACAACAAAGACGCCTACACATCTCATTGATTCCCAGCTTGCAAGATTCAGAACCAACCCATTAGAGCCTTTTGATAAAGTGAATATCGGGATTAAATCCATCTTGGCTAGCCATGTCATACAATCGAAGAACTTGGCGAATGCTCTTGACCGTCACAACATCTGTTGTTGAGTATTCCTGTTTGCACAGCACAAACAAGGAGAGCATGATTTCGCTTTAATAGTGGCCTCCTTGAACTCAACCTGCAGCTCCACTAGGATGAAGTCTGCCTCGAGTTCCATGATTCAATTCATGCGCCTTTTTTGCAGTTCACCTGAAATGAAGCAAAGATTGCATCATTCAGCTACCAAGAAGTACTTGCTCTTGTGAGCTGGCAGGTTCTTCTTTAGTAGTTGCACTAAAATTGAGGAACATTAAGGTTGTTGTCCGGCTCATGTAAGGTGCAACTATAATTTTCTTATCCTTTTGTGCAGTTCCACTGAAATAAAGTGCCATTGTGGTGACAGTGACGGCTCCATCTTGCAAAGGCTAATAAAATGTTGCACGAGATTACCAGCAGAACTTGACGGAGATTTTGGAAACTCCAATCACCATTTTGTGCAGTTCCACCAAAATTGAGAGATGTTGCCCACGTGACATTTTAGTTGAACTGCACAAGACACTCATTCCAAAAAAAAGTGTTTTGTGCAGTTCACCAAAAGGTCACAATAGCAACAAGGTGAAATGGATATCCCTATCTGCACAAAAAGATAGAAAGTAAACAGTTGCTGGTCAATAAGAATATACGAAACATATACAAAATGAAAAGAAGCATCTTAATTATGTTCATGGCAATCACGCAAGGACAGTAGAAATTTTAAAACGTCAGCAATGCTTCATGTTACCAGAAGCATTACGATCAACAATGAGATTCCTCAAATATGGGATTACTTTAATGTTGGCATTGCTTTTTTACCAGACACATTAAATCAACAGCAGCTAAAGAGTGGTTTAAGGGCATGGGACCATGGGGACACCAAGACACTCAGCAACGTAAATGAGCAACTTACTTATCATACTGGGGAAAACAGCAGGGGTGCCATTTGTAACACAGTTTAATTGCATCTTATCACTAGAGGCATTAGATTAACAATAACACTGGTTAGACATGTCCCTAAGGTAACAGTGTGATCGCTTCATTTTACATGCGCGCTTACATTAACAACAGCAAAAGGTTGGTATAAGGACATGCGACAGTGGATGCATCAACACAATGTACCTACAAGGAGGCATAAAGTGGTGATGCCGAGTTTGTTCATGCTATGTGAGGGCAGCAAACCTAATCCTGGAGACCTTGTACTATGTGAGGGCAGCAAATCTAATCCTGGAGATCTTTTACTATGTGAGGGCAGCAAATCTAATCCTGGAGACCTTTTACTATGTGAGGGCAGCAAATCTAATCCTGGAGACCTTTTACTATGTGAGGGCAGCAAATCTAATCCTGAGACCTTTTACTATGTGAGGGCAGCAAATCTAATCCTGAGACCTTTTACTATGTGAGGGCAGCAAATCTAATCCTGGAGACCTTTTACTATGTGATGCAGCAAATCTAATCCTGGACATACTCTGTTGACTTGTCCACCAGCCGCCACTTTCTATCCTTTTTTGAACCAATAATAGATTTGTTCCTTATCCAGTTTGTACTGCGTTTTCCCATTATTTCCCTTTTCAACCAAGAGACTGGTTGGGTATCCGGTCTCTACTACTTTCACCATATTATTTCCTCTTTGAATCAAGTCCTAGATTCATGCTACAACTTTCCCCCCTTTCTTCGTTGTTTGAACAAAGCCCTAGATTCGAATGCATGAAGTAGCTTTACCTCTAATAATACTAAAAATTTAGGTGGCTTTGGAAGAGCTGATGGGAGTAGAAAAAGATGCACATGCAGACACCTGGGGAGCTGGGGCAGTAGAGCAAGGCCACTTTCGAAGAACTTATACCTAAGGGTCGCCGGGATGTCGGCGGCGGCAGGTCAGATCTGCGGACAATACAGCAGGGAGGAAGAAGGGTCGGAGGACCTCCCGAGCCGGCGCTGTGTCAGAGAGAACGGCACGGGCAGAGGATCGGGCCCCTCCGGCAGCTGTGGGTTTCCTCCCTCGGCGGCGATGACCGCGTGAACGATGCACCTTTTAGTCCTCTACACACACCGGTCGAAGGGATCCGGCCGGATCTGTGACCAGCGGTGAGCAGAGAGAAAATGTCGCTACCGCTGTCTTGTTTATATTTGGAGAGGATGAGAGAATGAAGAGAGCAACCCTAGTAAAGCAAGCGCTCAGGCCCCTGCGTCCATATATAGTGGAGTGATTATCTTTTTTCTCTCCACAACAAGCGTTTCAATTTGTGTACGTGACATTAAAGAAAAGAAACTCTCTATTTAAGGTGACTACTGTACGACTCCTACTTACTACTAGTAGTACTACAGTATTGTTCACTTGTGCTCCCCGCCCCTCCATTCATTGAACAACCCCACGGGTGAATAAACATATAGTAAGTACTGTATTTATATAGAACGAACAAGCTCGAACTATTTTCGCGTAGTTAAAAGTTGAGGGCGGGGCTTTTTTCGGGTAGGCGGTTTGACAGAGAGGCGAGGAGGGTGAGCGAGTGGTGGATTCTCAAACATACAGCTGGAAAGGTCGGGCTGTGCGATCTGACGGCGCGTTACTGCTGGAAAGACTTGTGATATGACCACTCACTATAGTCATGAATTACTGGCGCTCCGACCGGGGTGATGCCCCCCTTCCGTTCCGCGCTCTAATCTGGTGCATGACACGTCAACCCGGATGCTGGCTCTCCCACATGTCGGAGTAGTAAAAAGGAGCAAAGAGTGATGCGGTATATACTACTATTGTACTACTCCCTCCGTTCCTAAATATAAGTCTTTGGAGAGATTTCACTATGGACCACATACGTACAAAAATGAGTGAATCTACACATAAAATGCATCTATATACATCCGTATGTGGTCCACAGTGAAATATCTACGAAGACTTATATTTAGGAACGGAGGGAGTACTACTCAGGTCGGAGGAGTGCGAACCACGGCAGCCCAGTGAACCAGCAGTGCGAACCACGACAGCCCAGTGAACCAGCAGTGCGAACCACGGTAGCCCAGTGAACCAGCAGTAGAAAACATTGTGGTGATATGGCCATAAAAAACAATGTGCTACGGTCCACACTGTAGCATGTACAGTAACACTCCTCTTTGTTTGGATCTCTGAGTTAGAGCTAGTTTGGGTTGAAATAGCCTCAAATTATCGAAACAAGAGGGGTTAGTTTGAGCTAGTTTGCTCTAACCCAGCTAAAAAAACTAGCCCGGTGGAGAGGTTCTAATTGGGTTAGTTATCCTCGGGCCCACTAAAAGAGAACCAAAAAAATCTCCCCTGCCCGCACCAGATCGCTCCCCCCTCTCGCACGACTCCTCTCTGTTCCCCATAGGGCCGCCCGCCCAAGCGCAGCTCGCCCTCTCTCTCCTCCGGCCGCCCTCTCCTTCCGGCCTCCGCCGCCCTACTCCGGCCGCCCTCTCCCTCCGGCCTTCGAAGGTCGCCCCGCTCCCCCTTCACTAGTCGTTTTTCTCCCTCTGTTGTGCACGGCGGCGGCGCATCTACCAGGGAGGTCGCGAGAGGGGTGAGTTTGTTTGTTCCTTCTCTATCTCACGGCTATATCATTGATCTTGCTTGCTCTAGCGCTAATTCTGATTTGGAAAAGTAGACCCTGATCAAATTTGGTATAGATTTGTGGTGCACGCATGGAATTGTTTGATGCTGCTTGAGGAGGTAATAAATCTTTCTAGAGGCCCAAAGATTCAGTTCACCTTTCTAGGTATTTCAATTTCAGGCTTGCATTATTTCTGGAGGCCCAAAGATTCAGTTCACCTTTCTAGGTATTTCAGTTTCACGCTTGCATTATTTCTAGAGGCCCAAAGATTCAGTTCACCTTTCTAGGTATTTCAATTTCAGGCTTGCATTATTTCTAGAGGCCCAAAGATTCAGTTCACCTTTCTAGGTATTTTAGTTTCAGGCTTGCATTATTTCTAGAGGCCCAAAGATTCAGTTCACCTTTCTAGGTATTTTAGTTATAGGCTTTTATTATTTCTAGAGGCCCAAAGATTAAGTTCCCAGTCGGCGGCAAGCGGCCCTGCTACCCATGCCGGTGTCAACCTCAACTCGCAAGGGCCAGCGTCGGAGGGGTTCCCGGGGCTTGGGCTCTACAGAGCCTTCCTCCAGAGCGACGATGGCGAGCTCCTCCCTCGGTGCGTGAGGGGCTCTGGGATCCCTCCCTATCGTGAATGACTTCCGTGATGAGTTAGCTCATGCTTTGTTTCATGAAGTGTTTTTTTATTTTGTGAAGCTTGATTGACGACTTGTATGTTTAAGTGGGATATCTCATTTGTATGGACAAAGTAAAAATTATCATGTTTTGCATGCTTGATTTGTATAGATGGTTCATTTATGTCAATTGTGAGCGGGAGGAGGCCACAGAAGAGCCGGCCACACCAAATCTGGCAGGAAATAGGGTCCAAAGTAGTCAAATGATTGAGAAAGAGCATCTATTGTCAATCTAACCCTGCCATCCATAAACCTTTTTGGTTTAGAGTTAGTTCAGGGTTAGAATCTAACTCTAACCTCTAACTGAGTTAGAGTTCTCCTCGTCTCGGTTCATCGCCATCATACTTTCCCCATTCCTGTGTTTTCAGTATCCTGCGAATCAAAGAGGCCCTTTTTTTGCGGGAAAAATCAAAGAGGCCCTTAGACTGGTTTAGGTCCGGTCATTTTTTATAAATGTGTTATGTCCAAAATTTAATGAACGTGCTCCGGTTTCCATGAAAATAATCCGGTTTCATGTAGTAATTCATTCATTTATTTATTCTTCTGCGGGGGGTTTGCATGTAATTCGTGAGGTCTGAAATGTAAAGTACCCCGGCATATGCTCCGAGTCGTGCATGCACTATGACCCAGATGCTCTATGTCCCACATGTCGGCGAATGGGAGCACGTGGAAATAGCCTAGGAGTACATATAGGAGGATAAATGCGTGAAAACATATGTACTGTGAAGCGTAGCCGCTGTTCGAAAAGGAGACCTAAAGTGATGACAACTATAGGTCGCACGCACCCAACTAGTGGTACTAGACATACGACTAATTTTTCCCTCAAAAAAAAGAGGCACGAGTGCTCAGTACTCCTATTCTATAAACACGAGTCCCATCTGACAACAGTGTCCGTGCTACAGCTAGCTCTCGTGCCTCGTTTCTCTCTTCTAATTCGAAACTCGGCCGACGCCCAGTGGGCGGGGTGGGTTTGCTCAACTGCGGTCCCACCTCACAGTGAAAACGTTACGACTGGAATAAAAATGCCATATACTCCCTCCGTTCATAAATATAAGCCTTTTTATATACTATTTCAAATGGAATACAGCATACAGATGTATGTAGACATAGTTTAGAGTGTAGATTCACTCATTTTGCTCCGTATGTAGTAGTCACTTGCTGGAATCTTTAGAAAGACTTATACATACGGAGCAAAATACGGAGTATTTGGGAACGGAGGGAGTGCTATACATACGGAGTGGTGGGGCGCCTTTATTATGTGAGAGTCCAAACTCTGTTGCATTCACATCGTGTTGGCTCTATTCTGCTTCTCCAATTAATTCCCTTCTGCATGTAATTAAGGATGCATCATTGACCGTTCAACATCTCGGGAACCACTACCCTCTCCCTCCTTGGCATTCAAGCACCTATGGACCCGTCGACGACGAGGTTCCTATGGTGACTTTGTAAATTTCAAGATGATAGTGCCGTGCGTGTGTGCGTTCATAGGGGTGAGTGTATGCGCGTGTATATGAGCGCTTGCATCTGTACTGTGTCAAAAAAACGTAAATGCGTGTCAAAAAGAGACTAGTCAGTATACTCAATATTGTGCACCTCGGAGAGGAAAACTATAGAACTAGTACGTATTTATTTACGGTGCAGATTCACTCATTTTGCTCCATATGTACTCCGTGTCGGTGTCGTCTAGTCACTTGTTGAAATCTCTAGAAGGGCAAATACTCCTTTCTGGTTTACAGGGCTATACTAGCAAGTAGTTGTACGTACTAGTACAATAGTGGGCTCACATAGCAATTTTGTCTCATGCAAGAGCCTGGCTATATGCGTGCTCCAATGTTCGCAACTGCAACGTTCGGTTTGCGCTTGGCTCTTCGCCTCTTCGAGAAGACGAACAATGATGTTACTACTACTGCTTCTACAGTGTTGAATCCACTGCTGCATGTCCGTCCACCGCGAGCGGGACGGATAGCTTGTTGTAGAAGTACTACTAAGCAAAAGCCTGTCCTCGTTTGCGAGCAACCACGCGCATGGGCGAGGGAGAAGGCGTGTAGTAGTAAAATCAAGCTTCTCCTCGTTGTACGAGTTGACGCGACACATCATAGCACTGGCCCCACATGCTTGCCTCTAAACTTGGCTGAAAGACCTGCAGTGTACAATATATTTGCTGCAACCTCTAACATTTACCCACCACAAATTAAAATATATGTGGCCGTATGCATCGTTCTGATGCAGAGGCCGGGGAGTCCCCCCTTTAAAAAAAACAAATTAAAATATATATTCCTGTCTTGACCAGATGAGCATGCAAACTACAATCACCAGGGTGACAGGTAGGGCTAGAAGACTATTTTTTTTAAAACTTCGAGACGGCCACATAGCATGGAGCCGACCCCAACGAATTTAAGCTTACAGGCACGATACACGCTATCCTAGACTACTCTACACATGAAACTGCCACACGAGCGTCCGGGCTGCACTTGGCTCTTTGCCTCTTCGGGAAGTCGAACAATGATGGAGTACTACTGCACTGGAGGAGTACTACAGTACGCTTCTGGCCATCTGACACCGATTGAACTGCTGCATGTCCACCGCATGCGGGAGGGAGAGCGTGTAGCGAAAGCTTCTCCTAGTCTTGCGAGCCACCACTCTCATGGGCGAGGGAGGGACGCTCCTGCCTTTGCGTGTATGACAGGTGGGCCCGACAGGTATGTGGCCAACCTGTCATACAGCCAAAGGTAGGTGTAGTTAAGTCCGCGAGGGAGAGGATATTCAAACTTCTCGTTGATGTACGAGTTGACGCGACACATCAAAGCACTACACTCGATATATTTCAATTATTTGCGTTTACCGATGCATTAATTACAACGCATGCATGCATGCCGTGACTCTCCTTTTGATACTTGCATGTGTTGATTTAATGCACCTTGAAGTAGTATAAAATATGTGACGGTAAAGCTTTGTAATGCCCTGGCCCAAGTCGAGAGATGGTTGTGCACGAGGAGGGCGAGATCATGCAGACCGAACAGGACCCGACGATGGAGCTCTCTAAGGTCTCGATGGACCTCACCGTGCTCCACTGCCCCTTGTGCCTCCACCCCTTGACGCCTCCGGTGTATGAGGTTCGAATACACCTCGTCCGTTCGGTTGATTCAGCAAGGTGCACGTTTCTTGATTGATGTGCTGTTCGATTGATTTCTGCAGTGCAAGGGAGGGCACCTGGCCTGCGCGGACTGCCGCATCGAGCGCCCCGGGAACCAGCGGCAGTTCCAGAAGTGCGAGCGCGGCGGTGGCTTTGACGTGCGGAACACGACGGTGGACTCCGTCCTTTCATCGGTGAGGGTGGAGTGCCCGCACGAAGGCTGTGGGCTCTACGTCACTTACCACAAGCTCGCCGATCACCAGAGCGTGTGTCCGCTCGCGCCCTGCAAATGCCCCGTGCCCGTCTGCGGCTACGAAGGCCCGCCGCCGGTGCTCTACCACCACATCAGCACCGCGCATCCCATGCCCGTGCACAGGATCCATTACGGCAAGGTGCTCCAGCTGCAAGTGCCACTATCTTAGTAAGGAACCCAGCCCACCGGGGGAGCCCAAAGGCACGACCGACGCCATCAAGGTGGAAATGGAGGTGACAAGCAGCAAGGATCCCGGCGATGTTGACGTGCAGGAGCTGACCTTCTTGACAGTTCCGCCCAAGCTGCTGGCCGGGGCTAAGCTAGTGTCCCTCCACATTCAGATTGACAAGCTCACATCCTAAATGTTTCTACAGTGCCTTCTGTTTATCTTAGTAATATGCTAATATAGGGATTACCTTGGTCTACTTTAGCTTAAGAAATGGTGGGTTTTGGTGGCGATGCAGCAATTACTTCGACATCGGATCAGTAATTTCCAACAGTCGAATGGATATTTTGTGTCTGTTGGATATAAAGTTCCTTTGGGTAAGAAGTACTACTCCCTCCGTCCCGAAATTCTTGTCTTACATTTGTCTAAATACGGATGTATCTAGTTACGTTTTAGTGTTAGATACATCCGTATCTAAACAAATCTAAGACAAGAATTTTGGGACGGAGGGAGTACTTGTCATCAAAATGGATAAAAGGAGATGTATGTAGACGTATTTTAGTTCTAGATACGTCCCTATTTATCCATTTTGATGACAAGCACTCCCTCCGTTCCACAATACATGCCTTCCATTTGTCAAAATATAGATGTATCTAGACATGTTTTAGTATATAGGTACATCCATGATAGAGCCAATCGGATGGTTGAGAACACTACAATTCGTAGCTACAGATGCGTGTGTGACTCCCAGATGCAGAGGCCGGGGGTCATCATCCTCCTTTTCGAGAAAAAACAGACGCGTGTGTGAGAGGACGAGTGCGTGCGTGCACCTCTTCTCTTCCTGTATAACATACTAAACTTAGAGTACAAGATTTTGTGGGTGGCACGATGGTGCGTGCGAGAAGTCCCGAGAGATAGGTTTAATGCGTCTGAAAAAAGACTAGCCTAGAGCTCGCCACGCGGCTATTCCTGTCGAACGACCCATTAACCGTAAGATATGTATACGACGGCACCAGTTATTGCACGTACATAGCAGTACTCCCTCCTTTCCGGTTTATAGGGCTTAATTCAAAAATCTCACCAACCAAGATGGTGAGTGGTGGAATATTTTTTGTAGTTTGCAAAAGCACCTAATTAATGCTCTTGTTTTTCTCAAAAAATTATGTTTATCAATGCATTAATTACAATGCATGCATGCATAAAGTACATGCATTGGTCAATTTTCTCTTAATACTTGCATGCAATGATTTAATGCACCTTGGAATCTGAACATGTGTTGGGGAACAACCAGATTGAGCCTTATAAAATGGAAAAACTAAAATTTTGAGATAAGCCCTATAAAACCGGAAAGGAGGGAGTAGAAAAAGAACTACTCCATCCGGGAATAGTGCCGCACTTCGAAACTAGAACCGTCAATAAATTTTGAGCTCGCGTCTTCTCACATTCCAAATTACTCCACGCTATATTGAATTGCAAACCTGTTCACACCGATCACAACCTAAATGGTTTCCCACTTAGGAGCGTATTAGTACCACGCTATATTGAATTGCAAACCTATTCACACCGATCACAACCTAAACGGTTTCCCACTTAGGAGCGTATTAGTACTCGGTTATAAATACTAGTATGCCAAGATGACTGCACATTCCTCCTCAACTCCTCATCCACAAAAACAAACAAGTCATTCAGCATCCTTCCCTTGCGTCTGCCATGGCCAGCATGAGTTCTGGGTCGAGAGATTGCCACCAGGGAGAGGTGAGCATGGAAGCGGAAGCACTAGAGATGTCCCGCCTCGCTGCGAGAGCAGCCGACATGTCCCGCCGCGCGGAAGTAGCAGCGCAGAGGTCCCGCCGCGCCGCTGAAGCAGCACGGAGGTCCCGCCACGCCGTCGATGCAGCAAACTAGTCCGGCCACGCCGTAGAAGCAGCAGAGATGTGCCGCCGCATCGCGAATGCAGTAGAGATGTCCCGCCGCGCCGCGGCGGCCTGGGAAAATTTCTCGCGGGCAGGCGACGACTGTTACAGGCGCATGCATGCGATCGTCCATAGCCAGATGGATCAGATCTCCGGTTGGGCGAGGTTGCAGGACGACATGAAAGCCTCGTTTGAACAGGCTACTGGCGTCATCCGAAAACTAAGGGAGGGCAATGAGAGGCTCCGGGCCGAGCGCGACCTGCTGAGGGAGAAGATCGTCCGAAGTGCAGACTAGCAGGAGGAGACCAGTGCCTTGTTGAAGAGGACCGGCGTCATCGTCAAGAAACTTATGGACGAGAATGACATGCTCCGCAACGAGCGCCAAAGGCTGGTGGAGGAATCCGTGGATGTTCTCAAGCAGCGTCTTGAGGACACGAAAGAGCTCATCGCCGCTCGCCACGGAGACTAGTTCCCGCGGCCTGCAGCAACGCATCAAGAAAGTAGAGATCGAGCCAGATCCTTGTCTTCCTTCTTCTTTTGCCCTTGTGTATTTTGGGCGTAGCCGCATGTGCCTTTTTTAATTATCTTTCTAATTATGTAAGACCATTAATCGTCCTTATATATTCATCAGTCTTGCTATAAGTAGCAGTAGATGCTATATAGGTCCGTCGGATCTTACATCAAGATCCGTGCTTTCAGATTTTCTGTTTTCTCTCTTAAATCTCAGTCGAGTGAGACATAGCCACGCCATTAAACAGAGGCTCGGGCGCCATTAATGGAGACCTTGGGAGAGAGGTGGACGGCAGATGGAGGTCAAAGGGCTCTCCTCCCAATAAGCATGCGCAGGGGTCTGATCGCATGCCTCTCGTACTCAAATAGCTACCCTGCACGGCGCCTCCTAGCTAATAAAAAATGGGGACGCGTGGTGGCACGTAAATGGTACTAGTAAGTAGAACGCCCACGATTTCAATAATACTTGTGTTTCCGATTGTAATGTGACAGCACTTGTTCCAAAATGACTTTGTTGATTGTTAATGTGTGCGCCTTCGCAAATTGGACTGCAAAATTACCACAGCATGTTGGTGCCATGTCATGGCACCAAGCCAAGTTTCATTATTTTCATGCATGTTTTGGATTTACAGGAATTAAAAAACTAAGTTTCTCAATGTTTCCAACCCAGCCACAACGCCCAGAATTTTGAATTTCATTCCCATTTCTTGCATGGAACCTAGAAATTTACCCGAGGACACACATGTGATTTTTCAACCAACTTTGGTGCACTGGAACATGTGCTTGTATTTCAAATTTGAATTATGCACACAAAGGTGACACGTTCCCTCCCAAAACCACTAGCCTTCTTGAGAGAAGCTCCGATTTTCAAGAATCTTATACCAAAATTTGTACCTATTCGGCCAATTTTTTTTACCACGGCATGGTACTACCATGACATGACACCATGCCAAGTTTCATGATTTTAAAACCAAGTTTCTCAATGTTCTCGACCGAGCCACGATGCCCAGATGTTTGAATTTTATTCTCATTTTTTGCATGGGACCTAGAAATTCACCCGAGGACACAAATGTGATTTTTCAACCAACTTTGGTGCACGGGAGCATGTGCTTGTAGTTCAAATTTGAATTATGCACATTAAATGACCAAAAACTCAATTATTGTGTAAATAAGGCCAAACGAAGCCGGAATAATTCCAAAATTTAACAGGGCACTCATGTAGTTCTATGTTGCCTTTGTAAATAAACTCAAGGGGGACTGTCAGGACCGGTTTTTCGGGATATTAATTTTCCAGAAAATGGCCCTTGTGCTCACCAGCCCCAGGATTACTGTTAGTTGATGAGGCACCAACTTGATACAGAAATGCCAAGCAAAGTGCAAAATATGTAGTACAAGACCATTGTGGCCTATGAGTACAACACTTGGTTTCTAGTGGTTGATGGCGGAAGCGGTTTGTGGTTCATCTGCGTCTATGGGACTCCATTTCCCACAGGAACAGTTGACCAGGATAACTCCTATCTTCGCGAGGCTGCTATCATCATTGCGTAGGTTCCGGGGCTGTCATCGCAACGCTCCTCTCCATGCGAGAAATCTGGCCAAGACAATAGCCAGGGACAAGCCACTGAGTACTTTTGAATGTACTCGCAAACATTATGAACACGGATATAATATAACAAGGGATAATCGTGCTCCGAAATATTCTATGATCATAACGTCTGTCACGAAATAAACAAAATCCATGATGCACGCATGCGGGTAAAATATGAATATGCAATACGGGGGTAGAAATAGAATGCACCGATCGAGTGTCTGAAGCGACGCCTCAGAAGGATAAAAGATAAATCATGCCTCAGTCGGGCGTCTGAGCGACACCACATAAAGGGCTTATAGATAAAAGAAATAACAAGCATGCCACAGTCGGGCATCTATGCGACACCACATAAAGGGCTTATAAATAATAGAAATAACAAGCATGCCATAGTCGGGCGTCTGAGCGACACCACATAAAGGGCTTATAATATAAAGAAAATAGCAAGTATGCCATAGTCGGGCGTCTATGCGACACCACATAAAGGGCTTATAAGAGAATAATCGCAGTGAGTATCCAGGAGGTAGAACCGTCCCAGGGATACTCAATAATTCAAATAATGTAAATGGTTAGTCCGCAATAATAATAATCATAATCCTCATATGTCACAGGTCATAATCAATGTTCTGGTTTAGCAGTTCTTCCTTCGAAGACCGACACTAAGACCGACACTAAGACCATCTCAGACTGTAGTCCTTACCCATGGACACGGCTGTACGAATAGATTTAACCTCTGCAGAGGGTGTACTCTTTACCCACGAGTAACAGATTTACTTAGTCCATCGGGACTAATTCCGCCTACGGTCTTTTAATTGAAAACACACCTGTCCGCACACACCAGCCTAACTTACCGGTGTCTGGAATCACCCACGACACCTGTCAAGCAAAACTCTAAGTGGGGAGGCTACAACCTCGATTAGCATGGGATCACGCGCGCAAACTAGGGAAGCCACTCCCCTCGGCTATAACCGGAAACACCCATGCCCCCGGACCAGGTGGCATGCCTACCGGATGCCTCCGGTATCTTCCACCATGGCCTTTCTGTATGGTGTGTGCGTGGAGGGGTTGACAACTTACTGAACCGTACCCTACCTGCGGCAGGGACTAGTGGTAGTACGAAACAGGTATGGGGGTTACTGGCACAAGATTCGATCTACGGCCGACTCAGGAGGTTCAAGTATTCCCTGTATGATTAGCATAACAAAAATATTTCAACTAACAGACAGAATCACCGCTCATCATACCTCCTCATGCCATACCGGACACACTCGTCTCGACGAGGAACTAGGGACAAGCTCGTATCTACCCAAGACCGCGACTTTCTCGGCTTCCTTCCGGTATGCATGAAAAGCTCACGAGGATGATCACTATCACCAGCATATCCATTTCTAACAGCAAAGAATCTCCATTATGCACTCATGCGTATGATTTTATCGTCACAAAAAAATAACAGATGTTCCTTGTCAAGGTGGTGTTGTAACCGTATCAAACACCACACAAAAATATTATGCCAGGGTTCAGAATGCTTGCCTTCAAGAGTATGCAAGTGGGGGTGGACTTTTTTTGAAGGTTGCCTTCTTCTTCAAAATCCTATTGTATGAAAATTTTAAATTAACACATAGCTTTAAAACAGTACAAAAAGGTTGTTTTGAAAATTTTCAAATAAATACTAAAATCAACTAGACAGAATTTGAGAAACAACAGAAGAAGAATCAGGTCATTTGGACTTATATTTAAAAAGTTATAGCCAGTCAAAGTTTCGTCAAATTCTGTTTTTAAAATAAAACATCAAAAGGGAAACGCTTCGGTACAGAATACGCTTTCGGGGTAGGGGATACGTACTCGAGACTTTACGCTTTCAGTTATCCAGTGTGGACGGGCGCGTGGGTCACTGACAGTGGGTCCACGGGGCCCACTGGTCAGGTTTGACCAGTCGTCTCTCCCTCCTCTTCCTTTGCCCGAGCAGAGGCGGGACTCCGGCGATCGACGCCGGCGAACGACGGCTCCTCGAGGGTATCCGAGGGCAGGGATGGACCTGCCAGACCGGGGCGGTCCTCCCGGTGGTCGTTGGGTCATCGGGGGTGGAAGGAGTCGCCGGCGGCGAGCTACGCGGCGGAGCAGGCTTCAGGTGGTTTTGGGGTTTTGGGCTGCGGTGGTTTTCGAGCGAGTTTGAGGTGTTGGGTGGCTCCGCAAGCTCGAGGGGAAACGGGTGGTGGTGTTGGATGGACGGGGGAGGGTCTAGTTGCGACGAACGGCACCGGGAGGCGGCGGCGGCCGAACCGGCCGGAGTCGAGGAAGACGGCTACCAACCGCCGATTGCTGGCTGAGGGGGTGCAATGGGGGTGGCCTGGGGTCGCCTGAGTGCCCGGAGGAGCTCGGGGACCTCCTTTTATAGCGCAACGAGGTTGGTTCCGCGGTGGTGGATAAGAACGACGGCGAACCGCCGTTCTGTAGTGGCTAGGGCGACGTGGCGGCGACGAGCACTAGCAGACGGGCTTGAGGATAGGCTCGGGCTGTACAAGGGGGCAGCTGGCGCGCTGCTGCGGCTCGGGCGGCGCCGCCCATGGCAGGAGCCCACTGTGGCCGGCTTATAGCCGCCGTGGCCGACCTGACGGCGGTGCTGTAGGGCGCCAGGGGCGGCTCTGCGGCGAGGGAGGGGGCGGGCGTGCTGGCTGCGAGTGGGGAGAGGCCAGAGCGGGCGCGGGGAGGCGGCCGTGCGACGCGGCGGCGCCCGCACGAGACGTGCTTGACATAATGCCAGGGCAGCCTAGAGTGCTTGAGCGAGGCTGGCAAATAACAGGGCTAGGTTAGAGCTAGCAAGGGGGTTAATGGACATGGTGGTTAGGTCAGGGGATCAAGTTCACATTGCAAACTAATAATCATGCCAAATCTGCCCATGCACTCAAGGTGTTCGTCAGAATGCTAAGTGCATCTAGGCAACTCTTGGAGTGGCCAAAAACTCCAGACCAGTGTCTCTTTAGATGTAGGTGATGGTGGCAAGGTTAGTTGGTCAAGACCAGAAACTTGTTAGTGCAAGTTTTTGAGAAAGCCAATTTTGGGCAGAAACTAAAGGCTATTATTGCATGGACTAAAAATACTCCAATGGGTCCAATCTCCTGGACTTAAGGGTTTGGCAGAGTGGTCAATAAGAAGGATAAATCCCAAGGCAGCCAGAGCAAGATAAAATATGGTTGCAGTACAAATCACCAAACTGGACCAGAATGAAGATGAGGATGATTTTCTCAAATTTTTCAAAGAACACCAATGGGTTTTTGCATAAAGTTGAATTGTATGCATCTACTGACATCTCCAAACACTTGGAAGAATTTTTAAAGGAATATTTAAATAGGTTGTAGTGCAAAAATACCTACTGGACCAGATTTGAAAAGTTGATGTAGAGCTCAAAATCTCCAATGACCAAAAGATATTCTTGCAAAAAAATGATGTGGAAACATCACATGACATCCCCAAATTTTGGTGAAAATTTTAAATGCATATATCAAATGGTTGCAGTGCACAAGAGGCTCTAAACTTATGAAAAATCAATTCAAAAGGATAAAACTCATGAAAAACAATTATGCAAATAAATCCACTGATAAAGAATTGTTTTATTGGGAGAGTATACAAGTCCAATAATATTTTTGGAAAGTTTCCACTTGAGGTAAAAACCCACAATATTAAAGGGAAGAGGAGTTCTGAAATCAAAGATAAGTCCAGAAAACAAAAATTTAATTTCCTGGCAAATTTTTTAATTAATAAAACAAGGTCAAAATTTTGGGGTGTTACAACACTACCCCCCTTAAGAAAAATCTCGTCCTCGAGATTTGTTAAAAGCTGTTTTGAACAAACATTGCTCTTACCAAAAAAAATCATCCTACTTATGCAATAAAATGTGGCTACAGTGAGAGGGCAGCAAGTGGTGTAAAACTGCAGTGTGGTATACTAGCGTTGCGTGGAAAAATCCATGGTTGGGGAAAACGAGATATTTCTACGTTGGATACAGTAAATTTAGAATTAATTCTAAATTTCTAAAATACGCTGGACGTACCCAAGGGTACAGTGCTCCCTCTGGCTGACGGGTGGACCCGGGGCCCACTGTCAGTCTCTTCTTCTACCTCTGGCCCTCTCTTCTTTCTCTCTCTCATGTGCTTTCCCGCGCTTTCTCCACCGGCGATGTCTAGCGCGTAGGGCATCTATGCCGTACTGCGGTAGTGCGCGGCGTGCTAGCTGCCGGTGCAGCGTGCACTCACCTCGCGGGCCAGTGCACTGTCGGCACTGCTCGCAGATTCGCCTCCGAACACCGGCGATCGAGCGACGAGCGGCGCTGGTGGACCTCGCCCATCGTACACCGATCTCGAGCTATAAAATGACCGCGGTGCTCCTTTCTTCTTCCTCACACCTGGCCTCGCTTCCTCTTCTCCTTCATTCTCCTCCATTTCTGTTTGCAGGAGCTCGAGACGAGGCTCTAATGGCGGAGGTGATGCCGGACTGGTATGTGGTCCTGGTGTGCGGAGGTTTGGCGACGCTACTGGGGTTCTCCGTGCTCTTGTGCGCGATGATCCTTGATGATTGTCGTGATGCTGCCGCTCGAGTGTTGGCTCTCCGCGGCGGCGGTGATCACAAGGATTAAGTGCGGCATCGAGTGCTAACTGCTGTCGGTGTGCTGGAGCAACTTGTGCCCGAATGATTTCTCACAAATCTCTCCTACTGAGACTGTGGTGTCCTCGGGTGTGATCAGTTAGGTGCAAATAGTGCACGAGGGTTCGTCATTAGCGCACGAGGTCGAGTGGTTGTGAGTCTGCTGTTATGGTGCTGCGTGAATAAAAATCTATGTCGTGAAGAGGCATATGCTGCAGCAACTCAGGGAAAGAAATCTCACTACAAAATTTATCGTGAGTGAAAATTAGTTAAATCAAAATTAACAGCAGTAAAACTGCTCACATAATTGAAACCAAATGTTTGATCCGTTGCACAAATTTTGGATACCACGTACAAGTTACAACACATAAATAAATACTGGGATAATAAACATAGCGGTGACGTCTACAATAAAAACGGCAAAAGGACAGGGTCCTGAGAAAACGTCTCTGGTACTGGGGCACACTCCTCTTCTATCGGGGGAAGCGGGTTGACTAGCCGATGAATGCGTCTCTCCTGGTCAGGCCTCAGTGGTCTGCCAATAGCGATCTGAGGATTTAAATCAGTGAGGCTCTGGAGATAACCCATTACCCGCTGAGTCAAACGCTCTTGAGCGATAATATACTGGGCAAGGTTGGCCAGTACTGGATCTCTCTCAATTCGTCCACCGGGAAAAGATGCTACTTCTCCGGGTGCTGCACGACTCGGAAAGTAATAATACCCTCGCTCGCTGGCATAGGGTACCGCGAATCAAAGACGAGCGAGCGCTTCGTACGCAGCAGCTTCTATGGCCATATGCGGAGTCGGCATGGATTTCCCCACGAAGGAGACTTCCGTTGGGTTTTGGTTTGGGTTTGCGGGAGGGATGTGCACAGCTGCCCAATATTTCGAGGTGGTGGGGTGATCCTCGATTTGAGGAACTCGTACTGGGGTGGATGGATAGCACTCATGGTACTGTAGGTAAAGTCCCACAATATTTTGACAAAACTACCTGGGGTTGCGTCTGGAGTTCTCAGATAAATACTGGGGATCGGCATGGCAAAGAAATGGCTGTGAGTGTTGCACACAAGGTGAGGGGTACTTGGCAAGGTCACGAGGTGGCCTTTTATATAGCATTGGGGTTGTGTTATTTACCATGGTGAAGGGGTAACTAGTTTGTCGGTTCTATTCTATGGGGTCGGGGTCAATGCCACAGATACACATATCCCACAAAGTGACGCATTACTGTGGGTGTCGTGGGGGTGGTTTTTGGTAGCTGCGCCCGGAATTTAAAAAATGTAACTGTACGCTAACGTACATATGCATGGCTACTATTCCAAAATAGGGGCGCACAAGCAGACAACATTTAATTATGGTGATACAGGATCACATAATTACAAGGCGTAGGAATACTAAGGCTCGGTACTACTCGAGTGACTTAGTCTACTTCGTTAATGTCTAAGCGGGCTTGTCTAGTGGACGTCGAGGCTTCTCCACGGGTTTCACCGTCGGGATTAGCTGGATGAGATTGAGGGGCTGCAGGGTCGGGGTAGCGATGATGACCATCACGGGGGTTGTTGGTCACAATCCCGTTGGAGCGTGTTCCCAAAAGGCGACGAAGCACTTCTGGGGACACCAAAGCATTTCGGTCGATGGCTGGGGCAGACCTCAAGGACTCGATCAGGTGTCCGAACAGCACGACTGGGTTGTCGGCATTGGGCTCATCTTCTCCTCTCGCCGGGGCTCGGCGAACCAGTTCCCCACGAGCTGCGATCAGATCAAGGGTGATTTGATCGAACAGTTCCTCTAGTGCACTTACATAGCGCACCAGATGCCATAGTGCAGGATCCGTCTTGTGATCTCCGTTGGCAACCTGGGGCGGCCTACCATACCCGTCACGACTAGGGTAGTAGTAGAACGAGCGACAGTTAACTCTGGGCGACAAGTGCCGGAGTTGAACTATAGCTTCTCGAGCTGCCAGTTGGATGGCTTGTGGCTCAAAGGAAGTTGTCCTTCCAGTGAACCTGTAGGGGCGTTCTGGTGATAGACCCCTACCATAGATGTGTAAAGTGGCCCAGAATTGACGGCTCTCACCGCTCATGGGTCCTTGGTACACAACATATTCTGGGGGCTCTTCTAATGCATAGGCGCGGCGGGTGAGGTTTGCGAGCACGGTCACAAAACCTCCAAGGTTGGTGGCTGTGGTCTCATTGTGAACAATGGGTCCAGGCATCGTAGCTTGGTTTGGGAAAGAGGCTGTGCTGTGCTCTGTTGAGGCTAGTGTGACCTTTTCATAGAAAAGGGGACGGAGTCTTCCTTCGCACGTTTGCGAATGAGACATTTTAGGTGTCGGTCACTGGCGCGTGATCGACGGGCTAGGCTGATAGGTTGGGCACCGATTGCCAAGAGGCGTCGGGTCACTGTGGGGCTATCTTACACGAGAAGCTTGGCTGGGGTTTAGGCTAAGGTCTGGTGGGTTGGTTAACCTAGGTTTTTCGACCTGGCTAAGATAGGATTAGCCAATGGTCAGCCTGGCTCTGATACCAAGTTTGTCAGGACCGGTTTTTCGGGATATTAATTTTCCAGAAAATGGCCCTTGTGCTCACCAGCCCTAGGATTATTGTTAGCTGATGAGGCACCAACTTGATACAGAAATTCCAAGCAAAGTGCAAAATATGTAGTACAAGACCATTGTGGCCTATGAGTACAACACTTGGTTTCTAGTGGTTGATGGCGGAAGCAGTTTGTGGTTCATCTGCGTCTATGGGACTCCATTTCCCACAGGAACAGCTGACCAGGATAACTCCTATCTTCGCGAGGCTGCTATCATCATTGCGTAGGTTCCGGGGCTGTCATCGCAACGCTCCTCTCCATGCGAGAAATCTGGCCAAGACAATAGCCAGGGACAAGCCAATGAGTACTTTTGAATGTACTCGCAAAAATTATGAACACGGGTATAATATAACAAGGGATAATCGTGCTCCGAAATATTCTATGATCATAACGTCTGTCACGAAATAAACAAAATCCATGATGCACGCATGCGGGTAAAATATGAATATGCAATATGGGGGTAGAAATAGAATGTACCGATCAAATGTCTGAAGCAACGGCTCGGAAGGATAAAAGATAAATCATGCCTCAGTCGGGCGTCTGAGCGACACCACATAAAGGGCTTATAGATAAATGAAATAACAAGCATGCCACAGTCGGGCGTCTGTGCGACACCACATAAAGGGCTTATAAATAATAGAAATAACAAGCATGCCACAGTCGGGCGTCAGAGCGACACCACATAAAGGGCTTATAATATAAAGAAAATAGCAAGTATGCCACAGTCGGGCGTCTATGCGACACCACATAAAGGGCTTATAAGAGAATAATCGCAGTGAGTATCCAGGAGGTAGAACAGTCCCAGGGATACTCAATAATTCAAATAATGTAAATGGTTAGTCCACAATAACACTAATCATAATCCTCATATGTCACAGGTCATAATCAATGTTCTGGTTTAGCAGTTCTTCCTTCGAAGACCGACACTAAGACCGACACTAAGACCATCTCAGACTGTAGTCCTTACCCATGGACACGGCTGTACGAATAGATTTAACCTCTGCAGAGGGTGTACTCTTTACCCACGAGTAACGGATTTACTTAGTCCACCGGGACTAATTCCGCCTACGGTCTTTTAATTGAAAAGACACCTGTCCGCACACACAAGCCTAACTTACCGGTGTCTGGAATCACCCACTACACCTATCAAGCAAAACTCTAAGTGGGGATGCTACAACCTCGATTAGCATGGGATCACGCGCGCAAACTAGGGAAGCCACTCCCCTCGGCTACAACCGGAAACACCCATGCCCCCGGACCAGGTGGCATGCCTACCGGATGCCTCCGGTATCTTCCACCATGGCCTCTCTGTACGGTGTGTGCTTGGAGGGGTTGACAACTTACTGAATCGTACCCTACCTGCGGCAGGGACTAGTGGTAGGACGAAACAGGTATGGGGGTTACTGGCACAAGATTCGATCTACGGCCGACTCAGGAGGTTCAAGTATTCCCTGTATGATTAGCATAACAAAAATATTTCAACTAACAGACAAAATCACTGCTCATCATACGGGGATGATCACTATCACCAGCATATCCATTTCTAACAGCAAAGAATCTCCATTATGCACTCATGCGTATGATTTTATCGTCACAAAAAAAATAACGGATGTTCCATGTCAAGGTGGTGTTGTAACTGTATCAAACACCACACAAAATTATTATGCCAGGGTTCAGAATGCTTGCCTTCAAGAGTATGTAAGTGGGGGTGCACTTTTTTTTTGAAGGTTGCCTTCTTCTTCAAAATCCTATTTTATGAAAATTTTAAATTAACACATAGCTTTAAAACAGTACAAAAAGGTTGTTTTGAAAATTTTCAAATAAATACTAAAATAAACTAGACAGAATTTGAGAAACAACAGAAAAAGAATCAGGTCATTTGGACTTATATTTAAAAAGTTATAGCCAGTCAAAGTTTCGTCAAATTCTGTTTTTAAAATAAAACAGAAAAAGGGAAACACTTCGGTACAGAATACGCTTTCGGGGTAGGGGATACGTACTCGACACTTTACGCTTTCACTTATCCAGTGTGGACGGGCGCATGGGTCACTGACAGTGGGTCCACGGGGCCCACTGGTCAGGTTTGACCAGTCGTCTCTCCCTACTCTTCCTTTGCCCGAGCAGAGGTGGGACTCCGGCGATCGACGCCGGCGAACGACGGCTGCTCGAGGGTAGCCGAGGGCAGGGATGGACCTGCCAGACCGGGGCGGTCCTCCCGGTGGTCGTTGGGTCGTTGGGGGTGGAAGGAGTCGCCGGCAGCGAGCTCCACGGCGGAGGAGGCTTCGGGTGGTTTTGGGGTTCTGGGTTGCGGTGGTTTTCGAGCGAGTTTGAGGTGTTGGGTGGCTCCACAAGCTCGAGGGGAAACGGGTGGTGGTGTTGGATGGACGGGGGAGGGTCTGGTTGCGACGAACGGCACCGGGAGACGGCGGCGGCCGAACCGGCCGAAGTCGAGGAAGACGGCTACCAACCGCCGATTGCTGGCTGAGGGGGTGCTATGGGGGTGGCCTGGGGCCGCCTGAGTGCTCAGAGGAGCTCGGGGACCTCCTTTTATAGCGCAACGAGGTTGGTTCCGCGGTGGTGGATAAGAACGACGGCGAACCGCTGTTCTGTAGTGGCCAGGGCGACGTGGCGGCGACGAGCACTAGCAGACGGGCTTGAGGATAGGCTCGGGCTGTACAAGGGGGCAGCTGGCGCGCTGCTGCGGCTCGGGCGGCGCCGCCCATGGCAGGAGCCCACTGTGGCCGGCCGCTAGCCGCCGTGGCCGACCTGATGGCGGTGCTATAGGGCGCCAGGGGCGGCTCTGCGGCGAGGGAGGGGGCGGGCGTGCTGGCTGCGAGTGGGGGGAGGCCAGAGCGGGCGCGGGGAGGCGGCCGTGCGACGCGGCGGCTCGGGCGCCCGCACGTGCAAAACGCGCGCTCTGGGCGCGCCTAGAGCATGCACGAGACGTGCTCGACATAATGCCAGGGCAGCCTAGAGTGCTTGAGCGAGGCTGGCAAATAACAGGGCTAGGTTAGAGCTAGCAAGGGGGTTAATGGACATGGTGGTTAGGTCAGGGGATCAAGTTCACAATGCAAACTAATAATCATGCCAAATCTGCCCATGCACGCAAGGTGTTCGTCAGAATGCTAAGTGCATCTAGGCAACTCTTGGAGTGGCCAAAAACTCCAGACCAGTGTCTCTTTTGATGTAGGTGATGGTGGCAAGGTTAGTTGGTCAAGACCAGAAACTTGTTAGTGCAAGTTTTTGAGAAAGCCAATTTTGGGCAGAAACTAAAGGCTATTATTGCATGGACTAAAAATACTCCAATGGGTCCAATCTCCTGGACTTAAGGGTTTGGCAGAGTGGTCAATAAGAAGGATAAATCCCAAGGCAGCCAGAGCAAGATAAAATATGGTTGCAGTACAAATCACCAAACTGGACCAGAATGAAGATGAGGATGATTTTCTCAAATTTTTCAAAGAACACCAATGGGTTTTTGCATAAAGTTGAATTGTATGCATCTACTGACATCTCCAAACACTTGGAAGAATTTTTAAAGGAATATTTAAATAGGTTGTAGTGCAAAAATACCTACTGGACCAGATTTGAAAAGTTGATGTAGAGCTCAAAATCTCCAATGACCAAAAGATATTCTTGCAAAAAAAATGATGTGGAAACATCACATGACATCCCCAAATTTTGGTGAAAATTTTAAATGCATTTATCAAATGGTTGCAGTGCACAAGAGGCTCTAAACTTATGAAAAATCATTTCAAAAGGATAAAACTCATGAAAAACAATTATGCAAATAAATCCACTGATAAAGAATTGTTTTATTGGGAGAGTATACAAGTCCAGTAATATTTTTGGAAAGTTTCCACTTGAGGTAAAAACCCACAATATTAAAGGGAAGAGGGGTTGTGAAATCGAAGATAAATCCAGAAAACAAAAATTTAATTTCCTGGCAAAATTTTTAATTAATAAAACAAGGTCAAAATTTTGGGGTGTTACAGGGACAGCGTATATCGTTTCGCACTCAAAGGTAGCACGTTCCCTCTTAGAACCACGAGCCTTCTTGAGAGAAGCTTCGGTTTGCAAGAAGCTTATACCAAAATCTTTTCCTTTTTTACCACATCATGGTAGTACCATGACATGACATCCATGCCAAGTTTCGTGATTTTCAGACGTGTTTTGGATTTACAAGAATTTTAAAACCAAGTTTCTCAATGTTCTCGGCCGATCGACGATGCCCAGATGTTTTAATTTTATTCTCATTTCTTGCATGGGACCTAGAAATTCACCCGAGGACACAAATGTGATTTTTCAACCATCTTTGGTGCACGAGAGCATGTGCTTGTGGTTCAAATTTGACTTATGCACATTAAATGACCAGAAACTCAATTAATGTATAAAAACGACAAACGAACCCGGAATAATTCCAAAATTTAACAAGGCACTAATGTAGTTCTATGTTGCCTTTGTTAAGGAACTCAGGGGGGCAGCGTATATCGTTTCACACTCAAAGGTGGCACGTTCCCTCTTAGAACCACGAGCTTCCAAACCGGCCCAATTACCACAACATGTTAGTGCCATGACATGACACCATGCCAAGTTTCATGATTTCCAGGTGAGTTTTGGATTTACATTAATTTAAAATCTAAGTTTCTCGATGTTCTCGGCCGAGTCATGACGCCGAGATGTTTGAATTTCATTCTCATTTCTTCCATGGGACCTAGAAATTCAACCAAGGACACACATGTTATTTTTCAACCCACTTTGGTGCACCGGAGCATGTGCATGCAGTTCATATTTAGATTATGCACATTAAAAGTCGAGAAACTCAATTAATGTATAAAAAGGCCAAATGAACCCGAAATAATTCCAAAATTTAACAGGGCACTCATATAGTTTTATGTTGCCTCTATAAATAAAATCAGGGGGGAGGCAGCGTATATCGTTTCGCACACAAAAGTGACATGTTCCCTCTCGGAACCACGAGGCTTGTTGAGAGAATCTCCGGTTTTGCAAGAAGCTTATACCAAAACTTGTCCCAATTCAGCCAAAAATTATACATATGAAAACAGGGTTTAGATTATCCCGAACATCTCCCTACCTAGACCAATAATGTACTATGATTTGAATGCAACATAAAATGGATACAAATATTTGAATTGGAGAGCGTATGGTACATGTAGTTCATAGTGAAATATGATTACTGCTATATGCATGTTTTTTGTTATCAAGATAATATTGAAATTATTGTATAACTTGACAACAATCGTATTCAAATAAGGAAAATTGATTCAAATTTAGTCCATATGGTAGACGACAATATATATGTTCACATGGTGGAGTAAAATGTTAATATATGATGGAAGATCAAAATGTACGATACATCAATTATAAACCGCAAGGTCACCTAACGATATATTCGAATTCAACATAACGTGGATTCAAAAATTGAAATTCGAGATCATGGCATCTGTAATCATATAAAAAGGGACATTACTCTTTCTTTGGTGGGAATTGATTTGTTTGTTGTTGTTTTTGATGCAAGTGCGAATCGATTTGGTACTGTGTAGGGTAATCTTGTTCTCCCGATTTTTTTTGACATTTTTCTTGTAGTTTTTTCAATGGCATATATAGCAATATAGTAAAAGGGGACATGACTCTCTTGTGCCTTGTATGAATTGTTTTTTTACACGTTAAGTTTGTTCGGCCGAACAAGGAATCCGCACCTTGTTAGCCCAAAATTTTCAAGCTCGAGTATCTTTTGTCTCACCTGCTTTGAAACTCCCGCCTCTTCAGCCCGCGCCGTGCCTTGTTATCCCGAAATATGGACGCGCGCGAGAACTCCCTCCTCATCCGAAATCGCTCCCGCAGCCTAGACACGCGAAATCCCCGTTCTACCCCTCAGCCGGAAATGAAGCTCCACGTCGCGGTGTCAAAACCGGTGGGGGTACGCTGGTAACTTACCCTAGATTTCAGACAAGCGCGTCCCTAAGCTTGGCTCCCCCTCCCCCTTCGCCCCCCGCCCATTCGTACACCGAGGCCACCAAAACCTACGAAACCCCACGCTCCTCCGTCGGCCTCCCGACCGCCGCCCAACCGGAGACTCTTCCCCGACTACGTCGTCCACCGCAACAGCTCGCCGTCCCTCATCCACCGCACCGGATGAGGATCCGTTGTCGATCTCGTCGTCCCGCCGGATCAGCCGCCCCGTCCTCCACCTCCAAGGAGCTTCCCCGACGTTCGCCTCGTCTATCGCACCACCTCAATTCCAACAATGCCGTCTTAACCTGCCCCACCGGAACCGCAGCACCCTCACCAATTCCTCCGATGAAGCCGAGGCCAACTCGGCGCCACCAAGGAGGTTCTGCACTCACCGCTGCATTTTATCTTTTATTCGATCTCACGGGGCTGCCGGTGCTCGATACCAAGCAGACATGGCGTGTATCCATCGACGGCGCCGTTGCCGGCCACATCATCCACGTCATCTCTCCCCCATGTCGTTGCTTCCTCGGCGGCGACTTCCACAATGGCACTAGCTGCAGCTGCTCCGGCTCTCGCTCGCGCTGCGGCTCTGTTCTTGCTGTCGGTCGCGCTGCTGCACTGCTCCTACTTTCGTTCATGCTGCTGCTCTGCTCTTGCCCTCGCTTGCGCTGCTGCTGCTGCACGACCTCCGGCAGCTATAGGAGTTGCTGCTTTAGCACTCGCTCGCGGTGCTACTGCACGACTTGCTCTCTACTAGTGCGTTCCCTGATCGAGCGTCTGCTGATTTAGATCACTGCTTCTCTGCTACTAGTGCTCGAACGCCCTAAACATCTATTGCAGTGCTCTGTTACTAGTTCAATCAGTTTCGACAGTAAAATTCAGTTTCGACTGTAAAGTTCATTTTCTTCAGTTAAGTTTAGAGTGAACAGTACTTACAACATCTGTCGAAGCGGCCGTGGCGTGGCTGATGCATTTTACATCTAGCACTTTTTGGTGATGTATTTTACATCATCTATTGCAGATGATTTTAGGGTCCCACTTCAGATTAACGTTGTCTGTCTTGTCATGCTTCAGCCTCGTCGACGTACACCTTAGCGGAGCTGCTCCAACGACGGAACCGTCCATCACAGCGGAGCAGTACCCTCGGTGCCGTTTCCAGAGGCCTCGGATCTTCTTCCCCGCCTCCGACAGTCACACCAGCATCATCACCATCCTCCACGTCCAACCCAATGATGCTGAGGTCCACAAGGCTATGCCAAAGAGGTTGTACACTCGTCACATCACTTTGTTTCTCCATTCCTGTGTTCTTCCAATTCATGTGAGCCAAACACCTAGGTTCATTGAAATCCTATGTTTCCAAATGCTCTATTTTGCACGTGCATTCCTATCCTATTCTTGTGTTTTTCCTGTCCCTGCATTTATAGAATCCTCCAATTCTAAGGAGCCCTTACAGATTTACTTCATTTTCAGATAAGCGTCAAAGAAAACTCTGTGTGTTATGTCCTGCTCCTGCTATGCCGTCATCCACCCCACCTGAGGTGCACCATCGACAGAAGCGTTCACTTCAGCAGAGATCCCCCCTGCAGACTTTCTTCGCCGCCTCAGATCATCTTCCCCGTTGCCGGCAGCCACGCCAACTGCATTACCATCATCGACTGAGCAGATGAACCTGAGGACTACACAGTTCCAGAAGAGAGGTCGCAGTCTTTTGTGTTTGCATACGTTATACATCAGTTATTATTACCTGCTACTTTATCGTTCAATCTTGAGTTTTGAATTGCCCATGCAGATTTCTTGCTGGTTACAGATAGCTCCTCAGAGGAGGATTCAGAGACAGATGACCAGTCGTATCCCCCCCGAGGTGCATGCTCTAACTTGGCTGGGTTATATTGCTCATATCATGCATATGGTGTCATGTTTTGTGTGAATGCCTCCTGTTTGCTTTCTATATCAGATATGTGAATTATGCAATGCCATGTTTTTCAGCCAGTTATCATATATGTGAATTATGCACCGCCATGGAGCCATGCATCATATATGTGAATTATCTCATGCCATCTTTTTTTTCATTACGTATTCCATTTGTCGACAATCTGTGTATATTGAACTACTCTTCATGTGTATCAGCCATTTGAGCCGGTTATGAAAAAATCTGGAGTGAAAACAAGGTCTTCAGAGCAAGCAATGGTACCTGTTGAAGCGTATATCTCGATGGTTAGAGGGAGCTCCTCAGAGGAGGATTCAGAGACAGATGACCAGTCCTATATCGCACCTGAGGTGTATGCTCTAAGTTGCAATGTTTATACTTCTCATATGATGCATATGGTGTCTTGCATTGCTTAGTTTAGACATCATATGCACAATATTGAATTCTACCTGCTTAGTTTAGAGATCATACATGCGAGTGCCAACTGCTTAGTATATGAATCAATTATGTCAATTATATCATGCCATCCTGTAATCTTAGACAACATGTATGTGAATTATTTCATCCCAACCTATCTTAGAAAGACATCATATAGTTTTTTCATGTCATCCTGTTTAGGTACTCATCATATGTTGAATTATGCCATTATATCCTGTTAAGTTATCCATCATATATCTGAAACTGTGTCATGCTATCCTGTTTAGTTAGGCATCATATATGTGAAATTGTGTCATGCTGTCCTGTTTGGTTAGACAACATATATGTGAATTACCACATCTGTCTATCATACAATGTCTGTACGTTCAATTTCTTTTCTTGTTTATCGGCCATTTGAATTGGAGGGGGTGACGGCAGTATCTAAGGGAGCAAAAACCCGTTCTTCACAAAAGACAGTGCTACCCGTCGATGCAGATAGCACCATGGTTGTACTGGCCCACAAACTAGCCCCACCACACATAATCGAGACTCTTCCAGATTGCACACCTACATGTTGGGCAGAGAACCAGCTACAACCCATCTAACCGCAACCCCAGCGGATAGTAACCCACTTCTAGTTGACAAAGCACCATGTCCACCACAGAGTACCCCCACACGAGCAGTTTGTAAAGCTACTGCAGTGCCCAAAGCACGAAGACCACCACAGCTAACCCAAACTCCATGTTTAAAGCAGAAGAGCAACTGTTCTCAGGTCAGATTCCGTAGCTATGGTCCATACTCCTTTGCTGTTGCATCACTATATTTACTCATACCAACTACTTTCGAATTTGAAGGATCCAATTGAAACTCCAATGGCGCAACAGGTATGTTTTAAACCTATTTCTTTAACTGGATTGTTGTTCTAACTTCTTGCTCTATGTTGATTTCAGTTTAAGTTGTATAAACAGTTATGTTCTCATGTGATGCACATTACAAGTGCTGCCAATGCTGTGTAGTTTCTCACACTTATATTCTGTCTATGCTGCTGTGTCTTAAAAATATATGAGTTGAACTGTGTCTCTATCTTGATTAGGAAACATAAACTAGAATGATATGGACAATACAGTGACCATAGTACATAGATATATGTTTGGTTCATGTTGTTATCCTATCCACCTTATTACTGAACCGGTTTACCAAAATGAGTTTCGTATACTACAAGCTAAACCTGTGATGTGTCTGCTTGTTTCTCTTGTAGTATGCAAACAGAATATTGGAGAAGAGCACCCCACTATGCAATGATAGAGAAAGTAATGCATATAAGGTTCAAGATAGTGGGACAACCCTGTTGGTCTCCAAGAAAGGTGATAAAAATGATCTTGTAGACAGTGAGAAAACCCCACAGTCCTGCGTTGATGTAGTGTTCGAGTTACTGGCCAGTACCGCTGGCACAAGCTCTTCGAACTTGCTGCCTGAATCACTTCTGCTTCTTCAGTCTCAGCTACAAGCTGAAAGGCATCAGTCAACTGTGCTGCGGCAAGAAGCCGAAGGACTGAGGAAGTCCCTGCATAATTCAGATGCGTACTTTCTTGTGCCACAGCAAGCGCTGGAGGATTTAAGCGCCAAACAAGAGAAATTAATAAGCTTGCTAAGAATCTTGCAACATTATGGGTACCCAGGATATTGTTTCTTGAACTCTTCTGAAGTGGTTTCAGTTCTGGACTTGTTTTGCTGCGGCGTTTATATGCTGCTTTGTTCCTTATATTTGCATTGGTGGTGAACTTTGATGCCCAGTGGATGTAATATGTGTAATAGCCGTGATAGCCTAGCATAAGTTGCTTGCTTATTTATTTCCTTGTTGTCTTGTTTTTGTTTGCTTGTAGTCAGTGCAGTTCTTTTTCCGCAGTTTGGTAGTGGCTGCAATAACCTATTTTTTTAAACTAGGCCACAATAACCATGGGCTAATATTTATTGTAGTGACACTGGGCCTCCTACGGGCCGTAGAAATAGTGGGCCTTCTACGGGCCGTAGAAACAGTAGGCCTTCTACGGGCCGTAGAAACAATGGACCTTCTATGGCCCATAGAAACAATGGGCCTTCTACGGGCCGTATCATCAATGGGCCTTATACGGGCCGTATGATCGATTGGCCAAACAATAACAGGCCGCATTATGGCCGTAAACGGGCTAGAGTTGGAATCGTCCGTTCATGGGCCGACCATAACGGGCCATCGTTAATAGGCCGTATTTGATGACGCTATGAAAATGGCCCAACGTATTAACGGACCACAAACGGGCCGACTGTAAACACGGGCTGAATTTGGCCCACAAGCAGAAAATGACAGTAACGGGCCGTAAGTAAACGAATGCTGGAAATGAGCCCAAGAATAAATGGGCTCTAAGAAGGCCGAAAGATAACATGGGCTGGAAATGGCCCAACGGAATAACGGGCCGTTAATGGGTATAAAGTGATACACTGTTCATTACGGGCCAGTTTCATCACGGGCCGTTAATGGGTGTAAAGTGATACACTGTTCATTACGGTCCAGTTTCACCACGGGCCGTTAATAGGCCAAGAGTTACATAGGGCCTCATATGGACCGAAAGACGTCATGGGCCATACATGGGCCAGAAGTGAAAACGGGCTGGAATCATATTGGATGGCCCAGATGACTCTACTGGGCCTAATTCGGATAGGGCATAACGGGCCTTGGGTTAGCGGGCTGTAAATGAGCTATATGCGAACAGTCCATTAACAGGCTTTCCATGGGCCGGCCCACCACCTTTTGACCAAGTCAAACGGGCCGGCCTTTTCACAGGAATGGGCCTCTGTTGGGCCGTGCCACGTGTCGACGTATCATAGGCGCCTTCTGTCCAATGAGTGGATGACATCTGTCCCAACGATGAGCCGACACGTGTTTCCTCTAGCAAATGATGATTTTACACGTGGAAAATCCCCATTGGTCGGGGCTGTTAACGGGTTATCGGATCCACAACCCAACCCGATAGCTTAACGGCGTTCCATTACGGTGGATGCCACGTGCCAGTCACCCTTGACGAAAGCACTTCTGTGACACGCGATTTATCCTCATGGAAGTGGACACTTCCGTGATGATAATTTTGGTAATGTCATGGAACACTTCTACGACAGCACAGGTATGACTATCTTGATTCTGTCATAAAATCATCATGGATGTACATGCATGACAAAAAACACGACCTACTGTGACAAACACGTATCATCACGGAAGTGTATTTTTTCTGTAGTGCAAGAGGACCCGGAAGTCGTCATTGGTATGTTTCTCGTTAACGACATACCCGCCGTAATTTTATTTGACTCTGGGGCTTCCCACTCTTTCATTTCGCGGGGTTTTTCTTCCCAAAACATTTTTTCTTGTTCGATTTTGGGAAAACACCTGCTGGTACAATCCCCGGGATCCATACTTAGAAGCAATCTCGTCTGTCGAAATTTGGAGATTGACATCAAGGGCGTCAAGTTTCCAACATCGTTGATAATCATCGATTCCAACAAATTGGATGTCATTCTGGGCATGAATTAGTTAACCCAATACCAAGTCTGTATCAGCTGTGCGACCAGAGAAGTTACCTTGAAAAATATGGAAGGTCGCACTACAAGTTTTTATGCCTGCAAACGCATCCCCTCGAAGGATATGGTTTTCACAGCCGTGGCAGAAGAGGTGGAATTAATCCCAGTGGTCAGTGAGTATCCAGATGTATTTCCTGAAGAATTACCCGGCATGCCACCAGACCTGGAATTGGAGTTCGCTATTGACCTGGTACCTGGAACCGCCCCGATACATAAGAAATACTATCGGATGCCCTCCTCAGAGTTGGTGGAATTGAAGAAACAACTCGATGAGATGATGCAAAAAGGATACATTCGTCCAAGTTCTTCCCCATGGAGATCACCAGCAATCTTCGTGGACAAAAAGGATGGCAGTCTACGAATGTGCGTCGACTACAGACAGCTGAATGACGTCACCAATAAAAACAAGTATCCACTGCCGAGGATTGACGATCTGTTTGATCAACTCAGTGGGGCCAAAGTATTCTCAAAGATTGATCTGAGGACACGATATCATCAACTCAAGATTAAGAAGGAAGATATTCCTAAGAGCGCGTTCACCACTCGATACGGTCTTTACGAATACACCATTATGTCCTTGGGCCTCACCAACGCTCCTGCATTCTTTATGCACATGATGAACAAGGTGTTCATGGATTTCTTGGATAAATTCGTGGTGGTGTTTATTGACGACATCCTCATCTACTCCAAGAGCAAGGAAGAACATAAGGAGCATCTTCGGGCAGTTCTGCAAAGGCTTCACGATCATCAATTGTATGCCAAATTCAGCAAATGTGAGTTTTGGCTCCAGCAAGTGGGATTCCTCGGACATATCCTCTCGGCAGAAGGAATCTCGGTGGACCCAAGCAAGGTAAAAGATGTACTTGATTGGTCCACACCCACCACCGTCTCAGAGATCCAGCATTTCCTTGGACTAGCCGGATATTACCGCTGTTTTATCGAAGGATTTTCCAAGATCGCCAAGCCGATGACTAAGCTTCTCAAGAAGGACAAGAAGTTCGTATGGACTGAAGACTGCGAACGGAGCTTCAATGAGTTAAAAACCAGGCTAACATCGGCACCCATATTAACTCTTCTAGATATCTACCGCAGTTTTGATGTTTACTGCGACGCCTCCAGAAAAGGACTCGGGTGTGTACTCATGCAAGATGGCAAAGTGGTGGCCTATGCATCTCGCCAACTGCGATAACATGAAGGAAATTATCCTACTCATGATTTGGAATTGGCGCACTGGTGCACGCTTTGAAGATCTAGAGACACTATCTGATTGGAAAAAGGTGCCAGATATTCAGTGACCACAAAAGTCTCAAGTATATATTCACTCAGCCCTTCTTGAACCTTCGACAGCGAAGATGGCTCGAGTTGGTTAAGGACTATGACCTCGGAATAAATTATCACCCGGGCAAAGCTAATGTGGTGGCTGACGCCCTTAGCCGCAAACCAGCCAACCTTAATGCCCTAATGGATTCCTTACCTCCAGAGCTTATTGAAGAAATCAGGCATCTAAACTTGGTGATCCGCAGAGCTCAAGTGGATGATAAGGTGCTACGGATATATATTCAGAAGCTGCACCAAGGGCAAGCACCGGATTTCACTATGGACCAGCAAGGTTCGCTAAGGTTCTGAGGAAGACTTTGCGTACCCAACCAAGCCAATTTGAAGAAGAAAATATTGGCGGAAGCACATGAAGCACCATACTCCATTCATCCCGGTGGTACCAAGATGTATGAGGATCTTCGCCAAATATTTTGGTGGGATGGAATGAAGAAGGACATCGCGTATTTTGTGGCCTGCTGCGATGTCTGCAACAAGGTAAAGGCGGAACATCAAAAACCCGCCGGACTCCTTCAGCCTCTGTCGGTATCCCAATGGAAATGGGACGATATTTGCATGGATTTCATCACCGGATTACCAAGGTCTCATCGAGGGAACGACGCGATATGGGTCATAGTGGACACTCTAACCAAGGTGGCACACTTCATACCTATCCGGACCACATACCGTGCAGATCAACTTGCACATCTGTATGTATCAAGAATCGTCAGTCTGCATGGAGTACCCAAGACTATCACCTCAGACAGGGGATCTCTATTCTCATCCGCATTTTGGTCCCGACTTCATCAAGCCTTGGGAACCGCTCTGAAGTACAGCACGGCTTACCATCCTCAAATAGATGGACAGACTGAGCGAGTAAATCAAATACTCGAAGACATGCTCCGAGCATGCACATTGGCACAAGGAACCAAGTGGGAAGACTGCCTGCCCTACGCCGAGTTCTCCTACAACAACAGTTTCCAGGCCAGCTTAAAGATGTTACCCTATGAAGCTCTGTATGGCCGGAAATGCCGCACCCCATTGAATTGGTCTCAAACCGGAGATAGCCGTATTTTCGGGACTGATTTAATGCTCGGAGCAGAGAAGCAAGTCAAGGAAATCCGAGACAGACTGCAGCTGGCCAAATCCCGACAGAAGAGCTACTATGATGCCAAACATTGCCAGATCAGCTTCGAACCCGGAGAACACGTATATCTCCGAGTCACCCCTATGAAAGGAGTCAAGAGGTTTCAGACCTGGGGAAAATTGGCACCCAGATATATCGGTCCATTCCCCGTCATGGCCAGAGTCGGAACAATTGCCTACCAATTGGAATTGCCACCAGAATTGTTAGAAGTACACAACGTGTTTCACATCTCCCAGCTAAGAAGATGCATCTCGCCACCAGAGAAAAGGGCAGATATGTCAAAGATAGAATTGGCTAAGGATTTGACTTATGAGGAGAAGCCAATCAGAATATTGGATCAGACAGAAAGGGTCACTCACAGCAAAGAGATAAAATTTTACAAGGTTCAGTGGGAGCATCACACCGAAGAAGAAGCAACCTGGGAAAGAGAGGAATTTTGAAGGACTGCATACCCAGAATAGTTTTCCCAAGCAACCGAATCTCGAGGACTAGATTCATTCTAAGTTGGGGAGGTTTGTGACAGCCTGGATTTTTCCTTCTTTCTTTTTACCGGATTTGCCTTCTCTCTCTTTCCGGACTTGGTTTTCATCGTGGTTTTTGCCCTGATTTGATTTGGAGTTTTGAATCAATTCAAATGGACTTGTCACTTGGGCATATCCTTGGCTTTCACCCAAGTGACCTATCTACCTATTTACTCCCACAAATTCCCAAAATAATAAAATGAATATTTTTCCTAAAAGGAAAATATTCATTTTTCTCTCTTAAGTTCATTTCAGAGCTTTGTGCTCCAAAGCAACCTCCATTTTTCTTGCTCAGAAAAATCTGAGATAATTCCTAAATATTCTTAGGGCCATGGGACATCATCCCATGCAAAAATATTGCATCTCCTTTTGTAATATTTGTGCTGTAGAAAATCTTTTCACTTCTGGACCAGAAATGCACTTTGTACAGCAAGTGCATTTTTCCCTAAGATTTTGGCCTTGATCTTTCTTGAGCTTAAACACCCTCCTAAGAAACCCTAAACCCCAGGAGATCAGCCCTAATGGCCTTCTAGAAGGTGGCCAAACTTGGCGACCAAGTTTCTGACCAGAAACTTGCCAGCTTGGTAGAGTCGCGTCTGGTCGGCCTGGGTAGAATCCATCACCTCTCTCAGACGTAGCACTGCACGGTCAAGAGCGTGGACAAGGTTTGGCTGCTACTGGGCGTCATTTTGACCATGCCATCCTGGTGACCGCGAGTGGACACGGTGCCTGGCATGCGTCTCGGCGCGCTCTGGCTGGCGCCTTGCGCTCTGTTTCGCGCGTGTGCATGCCAGCGCTCGCCTCCGACTGCCGCAACGCGCCACCACCCTCGACCCATCACCCTTGACCCCTCCCTAGTGCTCGCCGACGCTAGAGCCACCACAGCAAGTCCGGTAAAGTCGCGGCTAAAATGGCACAGTGCGCGCGTGTGCTTGTCCCCATCCCAAACCGCCTCCTGTGCTCGTCCGCGAGCGTGGGCAAGCGCCGGCGTTGACGCTGCACTCTATCCCCTCGCGTTGGAGCTTCTCGTCGACGTTCGCCGCGTGTCCAGAGCGCTCCGGCGGCGACACGTCCCCCCCTCTGCTCCGGCTATATAAAGCCACCCCGCCTCCCTCGCTAGCCACGCACCACTCCACACCACCTCCACGAGCACGTAGATGAGTTGCAGCCCGGTTGGGCAGGCCTCTGGCGGTCGCCCCGACCCGAGGACTCCGGCGATCCCCATAGTCTAGACGCCGCTCTCCGGTGCCTCTCGAGCTCAAGCAGCTGCTTGGGCGGGGCATTGGGGGTCTTCTGGTGCTGCCTGGACCCCGTGGAGCCCTCGGAGCTGCCTCTCGCCGCTGTCTTCTTCCTCTCCGGCGAACCCCGTCCGCCACCGAAGCTTGCGAGCTCGACCGCGACCAACTCCAGCCACCTCTTGCCAAGCCACGGGTACGGGCAGGTGCGCCACGACCCCAGCTTCAATCCTATCCTTTTCATTTAGCCCCAAACCCCCTCGTCGCCGGCGTAAGCTCCGGCGAAGCTCCGTATCCCTTTGATCCCTCCCCCTCCTAACACGCGGGACCCACCTATCGTTCTCACCACTCGCGCCCGAAGCGGTACGAGTGGAGGCGTATTTCTACTTTACGCCTTCGACGTCACCCCCCAGGATTTTCTATTTATTCAAATTTAATCAGAAATTTGACCAAAGTTTGACCAGCCATAATTTCTAAACCACAAGTCCAAATGAATTGATTCTTTTTGTATTGTCTTTGTTACAGAAATCTCTAGCAGCACACCAGAAGGTGGATTTTTCCTTGCTGTCTAGAATTTCTGGTGATTTTCAGAATGTGTTTTGACATTTATTTTTGTGGTTTTAAAATATTTTCAGAAGGAGGATCTTGCCTTGAAGCTAACCAGGAGGAGTGTGACCCTCCTCTGCACTAAGGCAAGCCACAACATCATTTGGACGGTGTTATTTCAATATCTATGATTTTCTAATTGAATATGATTCTTTATTTGCATTTAAAATTTGATAAATTAATATGTTGAATTGCTAGTTGTTTTATAATGCTTGATATGCTTGTTTTAGCTTCTAGTTGAGTGCATAGAATTGTTTGGCTAAGTAGAGTAAGATTTTGCACTGGGCATTTTGTTAGGGAAAGTTGTGGAAGCTATTTTTGCTAGTAATAGTTTTCAACTAAATAATGAACTAATAAAAATATTGTTGGTAGATAAAAATGAGTTGCAACCATAAAAGTTTCTGATCTTAGTAGTGCAACATAGTGATGTTGTTTGTTTTGATCCATGCCTAAGAGTTGCTTGCTCTGTGTGACGAGTAGTTGCATGCTTTCCGGTACAATGCCATGTTAGTAATAAAAAGTTTTCCGAAAATTAATATTTGATTTATTTCAACCTGAATATGATGTTGATCACATCATGGTGCCACTGAATCGGGTTTTTAATTCAGTGCGACCACATTTACCTAATGGGAAGGTCTTGATTCGGTCCTTTGTCGTGGCTCTCACCGGTGCCTCCCCCGAGGGAAGGTTATGGGCGTGCATACACTGGCCCGGTAGGCAGACATAACCTTGTGTGCTCATTTGTTTTTATGGTACCTTGTCCCCGTTTGGGACTGTTTTGCCACGACGGTGGCCGTTGGTGTCTTTGGTAGACACGGGCCACCCAAGACCTAGCCCGGAGAGGGAGATGGTCGGAGTGGCCGGGGAGAGTGCATGGCAAAGGGAGGGTTTCGTCGGAATATTTTGGTCCATCCTAATGGGAGTGCGAGGCCAGGTATTCCGTGGTGTGGGTAAAGTGCGCTACCTCTGCAGAGTGTATCTAATCTATCGATAACTGCGCCCTCGGTTATGGGCAAGACTCGGGAGTAAGTCACACCATGGATCAACCTTTTTATAATTAATCTTGCAAATTAGTAATTGTTGCGATGCATTGTTTCGTGGTGAACCCTAAACACGCGAGGTGTTCATGAGTGTTTGGTTTCAGGTGTGACCCCGGTGTGGTCACCGTCTGGTTACAAGGTAACCGTCTGGTAAGTGATACGTCCATTATGCATCAAGCTTTTATATAAATATTTATCGCATTATGGACTATTATTACATATTATATCTCAATACTTATGGCTATTCTCTCTTATTTTACAAGGTTCACCATGAAGAGGGGGAATGCCGGCACCTGGAATTCTGGCTGGAAAAGGAGCAAATATTGGAAACCTATTTTGCACAGCTCCAAAAGTCCTGAAACTCCACGCAACCTGTTTTTGGAATTTATAAGAATTATTGAGCAGAAGAAATACATCAGGGGGCCCACACCCTGGCCAGGAGGGTGGGGGGCGCCCCCCCTACTGGGCGCGCCCCCTGTCTCTTGGGCCCCCTGGTGGCCCCCCGGTGTCCATCTTCTGCTATATGAAGGCTTTTACCTTGAAAAAAATCATGGGCAAGCTTACAGGACGAAACTCCGCCGCCACGAGGCGGAACCTTGGCGGAACCAATCTAGAGCTCCGGCAGAGCTGTTCTGCAGGGGAAACTTCCCTCCAGGAGGGGGAAATCATCACCATCGTCATCACCAATGATCCTCTCATCGGGAGGGGGTCAATCTCCATCAACATCTTCACCAGCACCATCTCCTCTCAAAACCCTAGTTCATCTCTTGTATCCAATCTTGTATCCAAACCACAAATTGGTACCTATGGGTTGCTAGTAGTGTTGATTACTCCTTGTAGTGGATGCTAGTTGGTTTATTTGGTGGAAGATCATATGTTCAGATCCTTAATGCATATTAATACTCCTCTGATCATGAACATGAATATGCTTTGTGAGTAGTTACGTTTGTTCCTGAGGACATGGGTGAAGTCTTGCTATTAGTAGTCATGTGAATTTGGTATTCGTTCGATATTTTGATGAGATGTATGTTGTCTTTTCCTCTAGTGCTGTTATGTGAACGTCGACTACATGACACTTCACCATTATTTGGGCCTAGAGGAAGGCATTGGGAAGTAATAAGTAGATGATGGGTTGCTAGAGTGACAGAAGCTTAAACCCTAGTTTATGCGTTGCTTCGTAAGGGGCTGATTTGGATCCACTAATTTCATGCTATGGTTAGGTTTACCTTAATACTTCTTTTGTAGTTGCGGATGCTTGCAATAGGGGTTAATCATAAGTGGGATACGTGTCCAAGTAAGGGCAGTACCCAAGCACCGGTCCACCCACATATCAAATTATCAAAGTACCGAACGCGAATCATATGAACGTAATGAAAACTAGTTTGACGATAATTCCCCTCGGGAGCTCCTTTCTCATTATTAGAAATTGTCCAGGATTATCCTTTGCTACATAAAGGATTGGGCCACCTTGCTGCACTTTATTTACTTTCATTGCTTGTTACTTGTTACAATTTATCTTATCACAAAACTATCTATTACCTACAATTTCAGTGCTTGCAGAGAAAACCTTACTGAAAACCGCTTATCATTTCCTTCTGCTCCTCGTTGGGTTCGACACTCTTACTTATCGAAAGGACTACGATAGATCCCCTACACTTGTGGGTCATCAAGACTCTTTTCTGGCGCCGTTGCCGGGGAGTGTAGCGCTTTTGGTGAGTGGAACCTGGTAGGGAAACATTTATATAGTGTGCTGAATTTTCTGTTACTTGTCACTATGGAAACTAATCCTTTGAGGGGCTTGTTCGGGGTATCTTCACCCCGACCAGAAGAGAAAAGAGTTGCTCCTCAACCTACTGGACCTTATGAAAATATTTACTTTGAGATTCCTTCGGGTATGATAGAGAAACTGCTAGCTAATCCATTTGCAGGAGATGGAACATTGCATCCCGATTTACACCTTATCTTTGTGGATGAAGTTTGTGGATTATTTAAGCTTGCAGGTATTCCCGAGGATGTTGTCAAAAGGAAGGTCTTCCCTTTATCTTTGAAGGGAGATGCATTGACATGGTATAGGCTATGTGATGATAAGGGATCTTGGAATTATAAGCGATTGAAAGTGGAATTTCACCAGAAGTTCTATCCTATGCATCTTGTTCATCGTGATCGTAGTTACATATATAATTTCTGGCCTCGCGAAGGAGAAAGCATCGCTCAAGCTTGGGGGAGGCTTAAATCAATGTTATATTCATGCCCCAATCATGAGCTCTCCTGGGAAATGATTATTAAAAAAATTTATGCTCGGCTTTCTCTCGATAATCGCAACCTGCTCGATACTTCCTGTGCTGGTTCTTATATGCTGAAGACTATTGATTTCAAATGGGACTTATTGGAAAGAATTAAACGCAACTCTGAAGATTGGGGTTCCGACGATGGTAAGGAGTTAGGTATGACACCTAAGTTTGATTGTGT
Organism: Triticum aestivum; assembly: GCF_018294505.1. NCBI lineage: Eukaryota > Viridiplantae > Streptophyta > Magnoliopsida > Poales > Poaceae > Triticum > Triticum aestivum. The sequence goes on along the minus strand of NC_057799.1, from coordinate 590,500,559 downwards.
TAAATCTTTTATGGATACCGATGCTTTTCGTGGATTTAGCGCTAAGTATGGACTTGACTCTGAGATAGCAGCTTCTTTTTGTGAATCTTTTGCTACTCACGTTGATCTCCCTAAGGGGAAGTGGTTTCAATATAATCCTCCCACTGAAGTAAAAGTAGTTGCACCTGTTACAGTTGAAGAAAAGACTATTACTTATAATGATCCTATTATTCCTACTACTTATGTTGAGAAACCACCTTTTCCTGTTAGGATAAAGGATCATGCTAAAGCTTCAACTGTGGTTCGTAAGAGTAATACTAGAATTTATACACCTCCTGAGCAAATTAAAGTTGAACCTAGTATTGCTATGGTTAAAGATCTCTTGGATGATTATATTGATGGGCATGTTATTTATTTCCGTGATGAAGCTGCTAATATCGCTAAACCCGATGCTAAGATACATAGACCTGTCGTAGGCATGCCTATTATTTCTGTTAAAATAGGAGATCATTGTTATCATGGCTTATGTGATGTGGGTGCTAGTGCTAGTGCAATACCCTATGACTTATATAAAGAAATTATGCATGATATTGCACCTGCTGAATTAGAAGATATTGATGTTACTATTAAGCTTGCCAATAGAGATACTATTTCACCAATTGGGATTGTTAGAGATGTTGAAGTTTTGTGCGGGAAGGTTAAATATCCTGCTAATTTTCTTGTTCCGAGTTCCCCACAAGATGATTTTTGTCCCATTATTTTTGGTAGACCCTTCTTGAATACTGTTAATGCTAAGATTGATTGTGAAAAAGATACTGTCACCATTGGTTTAGGTGGTATGTCTCATGAGTTTAATTTTGCTAAGTTTCGTAGACAACCTCGTAATAGTGAATCACCTAGTAAGGATGAGATTATTGGTCTTGCTTCTATTGCCGTACCTCCTACTGATCCATTAGAACAATATTTGCTAGACCATGAAAATGATATGTTTATGAATGAAAGAAGGGAGATAGATGAATTGTTCCGTAAACAGGAACCTATTCTGAAACACAACTTACCTGTTGAAATCCTGGGGGATCCCCTTCCACCCAAGGGTGATCCCGTGTTTGAACTCAAACCATTACCTGATAATCTTAAGTATGCTTATCTTGATGAAAAGAAAATATATCCTGTTATTATTAGTGCTAACGTTTCAGAGCAGGAAGAAAAAAGATTATTGAAAACTCTGAAGAAGCACCGTGCTGCTATTGGATATACTCTGGATGATCTTAAGGGCATTAGTCCCATTCTATGCCAACACAAAATTAAATTGGTGAAAGATGCCAAACTAGTTAGAGATCATCAATGACGACTAAATCCTAAGATGAAAGAAGTGGTAAGAAAGGAGATACTAAAGCTCCTTGAGGCAGGTATAATTTATCCCGTTGCTGATAGTGAATGGGTGAGCCCTGTCCATTGCGTTCCTAAGAAGGGAGGTATTACTGTTGTTCCTAATGATAAAGATGAATTGATCCCGCAAAGAATTATTACAGGTTATAGGATGGTAATCGATTTCCGTAAATTAAATAAAGCTACTAAGAAAGATCATTACCCTTTACCTTTTATTGATCAAATGCTAGAGAGACTATCCAAACATACACATTTTTTTCTAGATGGTTATTCTGGTTTCTCTCAAATACCTGTGTCAGCAGAAGATCAATCTAAAACTACTTTTACTTGCCCTTTCGGTACTTATGCTTATAGACGTATGCCTTTTGGTTTATGTAATGCACCTGATACCTTTCAAAGATGTATGATGGCTATATTCTCCGACTTTTGTGAAAAGATTTGTGAGGTATTCATGGATGATTTCTCCGTGTATGGATCCTCTTTTGATGATTGCTTGAGCAACCTTGATCGAGTTTTGCAGAGATATGAAGACACTAGTCTCGTCTTGAATTGGGAAAAGTGCCACTTTATGGTTAATGAAGGCATTGTCTTGGGGCATAAGATCTCCGAGAGAGGTATTGAAGTTGATAAAGCTAAAGTTGATGCTATTGAAAAGATGCCATGTCCCGAGGACATAAAAGGTATAAGAAGTTTCCTTGGTCATGCCAGTTTTTATATGAGGTTCATTAAGGACTTTTCTAAAATCTCTAGGCCTCTGACTAATTTATTGCAAAAAGATATTCCTTTTGTCTTTGATGATGATTGTGTAGAAGCATTTGAAATACTTAAGAAAGCTTTGATCACTTCACCTATTGTTCAGCCACCTGATTGGAATTTACCTTTTGAAATTATGTGTGATGCTAGTGACTATGCAGTAGGTGTTGTTCTAGGGCAAAGAGTTGATAATAAATTGAATGTTATCCAGTATGCTAGTAAGACTCTTGATGCTGCCCAGAGAAATTATGCTACTACTAAAAAAGAATTCTTAGCAGTTGTGTTTGCATGTGATAAGTTTAGACCTTATATTGTTGACTCCAAAGTTACTATTCACACTGATCATGCTGCTATTAAATATCTTATGGAAAAGAAAGATGCTAAACCAGGACTTATTAGATGGGTCCTCTTGCTCCAAGAATTTGATTTGCATATTATTGATAGAAAGGGAGCTGAGAACCCCGTTGCAGACAACTTGTATAGGTTAGAGAATGTTCTTGATGACCCACTGCCTATTGATGGTAGCTTTCCTGATGAACAATTAGCGGTCATTAATGCTTCTCGTACTGCTCCTTGGTATGCTGATTATGCTAATTACATTGTTGCTAAATTTATACCGCCTAGTTTCACATACCAACAAAAGAAAAAGTTCTTTTATGATTTAAGACATTACTTCTGGGATGATCCACACCTTTATAAAGAAGGAGTAGGTGGTGTTATTAGACGTTGTGTGCCTGAGCAAGAACAGGAACAGATCCTACGCAAGTGTCACTCTGAATCATATGGAGGACACCACGCTGGAGATAGAACTGCACAGAAGGTACTGCAAGCTGGCTTTTATTGGCCTACTCTCTTTAAAGATGCTCGTAAGTTTGTCTTATCTTGTGATGAATGTCAAAGAATTGGTAATATTAGTAGACGTCAAGAAATGCCTATGAATTATTCTCTTGTTATTGAACCGTTTGATGTTTGGGGTTTTGATTATACGGGACCTTTTCCTGCCTCTAATGGTTATACACATATCTTAGTTGCTGTTGATTACGTTACTAAGTGGGTAGAAGCTATTCCAACTAGTAGTGCTGATCATAACACTTTTATTAAAATGCTTAAAGAAGTTATTTTTTCGAGGTTTGGAGTCCCCAAATATCTTATGACTAATGGTGGTTCGCATTTTATTCATGGTGCTTTCCGTAAGATGCTTGCTAAGTATGATGTCAATCATAGAATCGCATCTCCTTATCATCCGCAGTCTAGTGGTCAAGTAGAGTTGAGCAATAGAGAGCTCAAATTAATTTTGCAAAAGACTATTAATAGATCTAGAAAGAATTGGTCCAGGAAACTTGATGATGCATTATGGGCCTATAGAACTGCATATAAAAATCCTATGGGTATGTCTCCGTATAAGATGGTTTATGGAAAAGCTTGTCATTTACCTCTAGAACTTGAACATAAAGCATATTGGGCTATTAAAGATCTCAACTATGACTTCAAACTTGCCGGTGAGAAGAGGTTGTTTGATATTAGCTCATTGATGAATGGAGAACCCAAGCCTATGATAATGCCAAGCTATTCAAAGAAAAAGTCAAACGCTGGCATGACAAAAGGATACAAAAGCGTGAGTTTAACGTAGGTGATTATGTGTTGCTATTCAACTCTCGTTTAAGATTTTTTGCAGGAAAACTTCTCTCTAAATGGGAAGGTCCTTACATTATCGAGGAGGTCTATCGTTCTGGTGCCATAAAAATCAACAACTTCGAAGGCACAAGTCTGATGGTGGTGAACGGTCAAAGAATTAAACATTATATTTCAGGTAATCCTATCAATGTTGATACTAATATTATTGAAACCGTAACCCCGGAGGAATACATAAGGGACAGTTTCCAGAACGTTCCAGACTCCGAAAAGGAATAGGTATGTGGTACGGTAAGTAAACCGACTCCAAAACAACCCCAATGGCAATTTTTATCCGTTTTGGAATATTTAGGAATTTTAGGAAGGAAGAAGTAGTCCAAAAGGGACACGAGGCCCCCACGAGAGTGGAGGGCGCACCCACCCTTACTGGGCGCGCCCCCCTGTCTCGTGGAGACCTCGTGCGCCTCCCGGACTCCGTTTTCTTGCACATTACGTATTTTGGTCGGTAAAAATTAATTATATATACTCCCTAAGGTTTTGACCACCGTATCACGCAAATACCCTCTGTTTTCATTTTGAGTTGTTTCTGTTACAGTCCTGGAGTAATATGTTGTCTCAGGACTCGGAGGGAGAAAGCTATGTAGCTGATTTCCTTGCAGACCCTAGAGTCTACGGGGCTTGGAACATGGTGGCTGGACCACTGAGGAAGAGGAGGACTATGAGCCTAAGGGAAAGGAGGAAACTAGTTCAGACGAAGGCAAAGCCCCATTGCCTCAACCTGGGGACATGCATGTGGAGTTTAAAAAGTCAAGCCTACCTGATAGAGCAAAGAAGCCAGAGATCGAGTTTATCCCTTTTCGTCTCTTGCAGGAAAATAAACAGGAATTGTGCAAAAGAGTATTAAGCCTTGAGCGGGAGATTGAGGACCTTAAAGAGGAAAATGCTATACTCAAGCGTAAGTTGAGGAAGAAGCCTACATCATAACCACCTCCTTCACCCCCGAGGACATAATTACATGGGTATGGGCACTCCCCTTGGCAAACTGCCAAGCTTGGGGGAGGTGCCCCGGTATCGTATCACCATCACACTCCTATCTTTACCGTTTTATTTAGTTCGATCCTTTTAGTAATATCTTGATCTAGTAGATTGAAGTTTTGATATCAAGTAGTTTTGAGTTTTTCTTTGTGATTTTTTTTGTAATCGAGTCCGTGAGCTATCTATAATAAAGATTAGTGTTGAGTCAAGGGCTTTGCTATGTTGCTATGATCTTGAGGAAGTAGAAAGAAGAAAAGAGTTCATATTGATCTTGTGCATAGTAATGACTTCACACATAGAAAGTATGAGGCATAAAAATTGTTGAGAGTTGATAAACGTAGTTTTGGTCATCATTGCAATTAATAGGAAGTGATAAGGAAAGAGAGGTTCACATATAAATATATTATCTTGGACACCTTTCATGATTGGGAGCACTCATTAAGTATGACATGCTAAAAGAGTTGACGTTGGACAAGGAAGACAACGTAATGGTTTATGTTTTCTCACATCTCAGTTAAAGTATATTGTCATTGACCTTCCAAACATGTTGAGCTTGCCTTTCCCCCTCATGCTAGCCAAATTCCTTGCACCAAGTAGAGATACTACTTGTGCTTCCAATTATCCTTAAACCCAGTTTTTCCATGAGAGTCCACCATACCTACCTATGGATTGAGTAAGATCCTTCAAGTAAGTTGTCATCAGTGCAAGCAATAAAAATTGCTCTCTAAATATGCATGACTTATTAGTGCAGAGAAAATAAGCTTTATACGATCTTGTTGTGGAAGCAATAAAAGTGACGGACTGCATAATAAAGGTCCACATACAAGGGGCAATATAAAGTGACGTTCTTTTGCATTAAGATTTTGTGCATCCAACCCATAAAAGCGCATGACAACCTCTGCTTCCCTCTGCGAAGGGCCTATCTTTTACTTTATGTTTTTACTTTCTGCTTGAGTCAAGGTGATCTTCACCTTTCCCTTTTTCATTTCATCCTTTGGCAAGCTCCTCGTGTTTGAAAGATCATGATATATATATCCAATTGGATGTAAGTTAGTATGGGCTATTATTGTTGACATCACCTAAAGGTGAATACGTTGGGAGGCAACACAATAAGCCCCTATCTTTCTCAGTGTCCGGCTGAAACTCCATAACCACAAGTATTGCGTGAGTGTTAGAAATTGTTGAGACTACAAGATAGTTGAGTATGTGAACTTTCTGAAAAGCTCTATTGATGACTCTTTCTGATGTTATGATAAATTGCAATTGCTTCAATGACTGAGAATATAGTTTGTTCATTCTCAATGAAGTTTTTGAACCATACTTGACATTGTGAATTGATTGTTACTTGAGCATAAGAAATTATATGATAAAATCTATATATGTTGCTGTTATAAGAATGATCATGATGCCCTCATGTTCGTATTTTATTTTTTTTATCGACACCTCTATCTCTAAACATGTGGACATATTTTTCGATATCGGCTTCCGCTTGAGGACAAGCGAGGTCTAAGCTTGGGGGAGTTGATATGTCCATTTTGCATCATGCTTTTATATCAATATTTATTGCATTATGGGCTGTTATTACATATTATATCTCAATACTTATGGCTATTTCTCTTATTTTACAAGGTTCACCATGAAGAGGGGGAATGCCGGCAGCTGGAATTCTGGCTGGAAAAGGAGCAAATATTGGAAACCTATTCTGCACAACTCCAAAAGTCCTGAAACTCCACGAAACCTGTTTTTGGAATTTATAAGAATTATTGAGCGGAAGAAATACATGAGGGGGCCCACACCCTGGCTAGGAGGGTGGGGGCGCCCCCCTATTGGACGCGCCCCCTGTCTCCTGGGCCCCCTGGTGGCCCCCCGGTGTCCATCTTCTGCTATATGAAGGCTTTTACCCTAAAAAAATCGTGGGCAAGCTTATGGGACGACACTCCGCCACCACGAGGCGGAACCAATCTAGAGCTCCGGCAGAGCTGTTCTGCCGGGGAAACTTCCCTCAGGGAGGGGGAAATCATCACCATCGTCATCAGCAACGATCCTCTCATCGGGAGGGGTTCAATCTCCATCAACATCTTCACCAGCACCATCTCCTCTCAAAACCCTAGTTCATTTCTTGTATCCAATCTTGTATCCAAACCACAAATTGGTACCTGTGGGTTGCTAGTAGTGTTGATTACTCCTTGTAGTTGATGCTAGTTGGTTTATTTGGTGGAAGATCATATGTTCAGATCCTTAATGCATATTAATACTCCTCTGATCATGAACATGAATATGCTTTGTGAGTAGTTACGTTTGTTCCTGAGGACATGGGTGAAGTCTTGCTATTAGTAGTCATGTGAATTTGGTATTCGTTCGATATTTTGATGAGATGTATGTTGTCTTTTCCTCTAGTGGTGTTATGTGAACGTCGACTACATGACACTTCACCATTATTTGGGCCTAGAGGAAGGCATTGGGAAGTAATAAGTAGATGATCGGTTGCTAGAGTGACAGAAGCTTAAACCCTAGTTTATGCGTTGCTTCGTAAGGGGCTGATTTGGATCCACTAGTTTCATGCTATGGTTAGGTTTACCTTATTGCTTCTTTTGTAGTATCGGATGCTTGCAATAGGGGTTAATCATAAGTGAGATACTTGTCCAAGTAAGGGCAGTCCCAAGCACCGGTCCACCCACATATCAAATTATCAAAGTACCGAACGCGAATCATATGAACGTGATGAAAACTAGCTTCACGATAATTCCCATGTGTCCTCGGGAGCTCCTTTCTCATTATTAGAAATTGTCCAGGCTTATCCTTTGCTACATAAAGGATTGGGCCACCTTGCTGCACTTTATTTACTTTCATTGCTTGTTACTTCTTACAATTTATCTTATCACAAAACTATCTATTACCTACAATTTCTTTGCTTGCAGAGAAAACCTTACTGAAAACCGCTTATCATTTCCTTCTGCTCCTCGTTGGGTTCGACACTCTTACTTATCGAAAGGACTACGATAGATCCCCTACAATTGTGGGTCATCAGTAAGCGAGTCCGTGTGACTCGGTACGCTGTTTGATTGCTTTGCATAGCTTTGCATTGATAGTAATTTCTTGCATTAATTTAACCTGATTAATTATCATGATATTGTCTGTCATCGTGCTTATGTTTGTTGTGAGCTAGCAAGTACATTCAATGTACCGACCTGGCGTATCATGCCAGCTTTCAGCCAAGTCGATTCGCATCGGAGCGCATCTCGTGTCTAGGCTGTGTCCACGTTGGTGTCCCCGTGCCATGGAGTTCCGCTACGTCGTTCTTTCGCTGCCGCGTAGTTTCGTGTGATCGAGGCCCCAGCCATGTTCATTAAATAATGTACATACTGTCCAGCAACACCGTGTGTGTCGCTTGACCTCGAATCTCGATGTAATATCAGACTCTTGTACCACACTAGTATCAATAAAGCGGTTATTTCTGTACCATGTTGTTGTGTATTGCCAGCAGACTCGATCTCTGGGCTGGCAATGCAGGGTAAACCGGTTGCTCTGAGCCGGGGTGCCACAGTTTCAGCGTTGCATTTCTCCTGAACAAGGTCAAGAAATTCTTCGTGAGATTCATGAAGGAGATTGTGGCCATCATGCCGGGGTCAAAATCCCTTGTGGCCAAGGCTTTCCATCATGGGTTTTATTGGCTAACGGCTCATGCTGATGCAGAGGATCTGGTCAGTAAATGTGACGGTTGTCAGAAGTTCTCGAGACGTGCTCACGTGCCGGCTCAAGAGTTGAGGATGATTCCAATTACTTGCCCGTTTGTAGTCTGGGGGCTTGACATGGTTGGGCCTTTCAAAAGGTCCAAAGATAAAAAGACCCACCTCTTGGTGGCGGTTGACAAATTTACAAAGTGGGTTGAGGCAGAGCCATTTAGTAAGTGTGATGCAGCCACGGCGGTTCAGTTCATGAAGAAGGTGATATTTCGCTTTGGCTTTCCACACAACATTATAACTGACAATGGTACTAATCTGTCTAAAGGCGCCATGGAAAAATTTGTCAATGTGAGCATATTCGGCTTGATGTTTCATCAGTGGCTCGCCCCCAATCCAATGGTCAAGCTGAGAGAGCCAATCAGGAAATCTTGAAAGGCATCAAGCCCCAGCTTTTGGTCCCCTTGCAACGGATGCCGGTTTGTTGGGTTGAGGAGTTACCCTCAGTGATATGGAGCATCAATACTACTCCTAACAGGTCTACGGGTTATACGCCTTTCTTCATGGTTTACGGAGCTGAGGCAGTTCTCCCTAGTGACATCCGTCATGACTCGCCCCATGTGGCGGCTTATGTTGAGGCGGACAATGAACAAGTGCGTCAGGATGCACTTGACCTGTTAGATGAAAAGCGTGACTTGGCAGCATCTCGCTCGGTGATTTACCAACAGGACATGCCCCGCTATCACAGCCGTCGGCTTAAGTCCAGAACCTTTCAGGAAGGTGATTTGGTGCTCCGGCTCATCCAGGATCAAACTGATGCACACAAGTTATCCCCACCTTGGGAAGGGCCCTTTGTGGTCAGCAAGAACTTGAACAACGGGTCATACTACCTTATCGATGTTCGAGAGCACAAAGACTCACGTAACTCGACCCCTCTCGGCTTATTAACAGCCTCGATCTCTGTCCAGGAGTTGCAACTAGTTTCTGGTGTTTGTAGATTGTGTTAGTAGTCTACCAAGTGGTACCCAGTACAGGTGGGCTTGGGACAGACTAGGCACCATGGCACGGTGTACCAAGCGTAGATCCATCCGTCGAGGTGGGCTTGGGAACCCTGCACACATTGTTTGGGGCCGTGAGCGACACCCCGGCCGGATCTCCTTGCGGATGGAACCCGAATAGGCGATAAACCTGGACGAGAGACTTGTGTGGTTAGTCAGGTCGTGGCCGACTCCCTCGCCAGACTTCCGCTTGAAGGTTGCCGAGATACACGACGTGTACATGGTGGTAAGTGGCGAGAGCGTGTGTGAAGAAGTACACCCCTGGAGGGTTAATATCATCTATTCGAATAGCCGTGTCCGCAGTAAAGGACTTCTGGGTTGCCTGTACAGTTCATAGACAACTGAAAGTGGATACTCTAAAACTCGCAAGATAAGCGTGAGTGCTATGGATGGCGTTCCCGTAGGGAGACGGGAGCGGATCCATAGTGGTGTATTGATATGGTGAATATGTGGACTCGTGTGCGCCACCTCAAAAGAGTTACTTGCAATTGTAGTTTAGGATAGCCACCGAGTCAAAGCTGGCTTGCTGCAGTTAAACTGCACCACCCCCTTTTGATACTGATGCATATGTAGATAGTTCTGATGTGAGTCTTGCTGGGTACAATTGTACTCACGTTTGCCTATTTTATGTTTTGCAGAGAGACGTCAGTCTCGCTAGTAGTTCCGTGTGGACTTCGACGTTTAGCTTGTTACCTTATTTACGATCTTGTGCCCTCGGCAGGGTCTTGTAGATAGTCAGGCTTCGCAGCCTTTTTCTTTTGTAGATGTCTGTACTCAGACATGTTAAGCTTCCGCATGTGCTTTGACTTCTATGCTCTGAATGTTGGGTCATGAGACCCATGTTTGTAATATCTGGCTCTTCGGAGCCTAATGAATAAATACTCTGAGTCGTAGAGTCTTGTGGTGATGCCATGTTGTATTTGCACATATCGAGCATATTGTGTGTATGATTGAAATGCTTGGTATGTGTGGGATCCGACAACCTAGTTGTTTATCCTTGGTAGCCTCTCTTATGGGGAAATGTAGTCTTGTGCTTCCATGAGCCATAGTAGTCCGCTACAGCCCGGTTCACCGGAGTCCTGCTAGCCCAGCACTACTGCTCCGGAACACTTGATTGGCTTCGTTCCTGTGTCTGTCCCTTCGGGGAAATGTCACGCGGTGACATCCGGAGTCCTGCCTAGCTTGCTACAGCCCGGGTTCCCGGAGTCCTGTTAGCCCAGTGCTACAGCCCGGATTCACACGCTGCTGACCGACATGCTCGATGTTGATTCATGTATGCCTGTCCCCGTAAGTTAGTGCCACTTTGGGTTCACGACTAGTCATGTCGGCCCGGGTTCTCTGTCATATGGATGCTAGCGAAACTATCATATACGTGATCCAAAAGGCGCAAACGGTCCCGGGCCATGGTAAGGCGACACCCGTGGGAATACCGTGCGTGAGGCCGCAAAGTGATATGAGGTGTTACCGGCTAGGTCGATGTGACTTGGAATCGGGGTCCTGACAGCTTTGGTATCAGAGCCTGACTGCCTGTAGGATTACCAAGCCAAACTGGTCGAAGTTGAGTCTAGAAGTGCTTTAGTTATATAAGGGAATTGATTGTGGAAGGGAACGTAAGGCTCTTTTTACTCCTTTACCTTATGCCCTCTAATCTGAGTCATTCTCTTCTCATTCTACGGGGATTAAGAACTAGGCTTCTCATCTTTCTATTAGGATCACGTGTTACTACTCTGTAGACTTATAGGATTGACCGATATAAGCCTCAGTTCAGTTCCTACTACTTCCGTATGTTCATAGTTGGTCTCGGAACCTTGTTTGTGATGTTGAGCGGTTATGCCACCATTTTACATGATGTCTCAAATCTTTTTGAGCATTTACAGCCGTTATGCTGTCCGAGTCATCCCAGGTTTCTAAACCATCTGATGCATTTGCAAAATCCTTTTCCTCTGGTTTTTATGTTTTTTTAGGCCAGGTTAATCACACTAATTGATGAGTTGAGGTATTCTATTGCCTCGACATATATGTTGGAGCTATTATTATGACCCTAGGTGTTTTAGGGAGTCACCTAGTAATCTAGCCATGTTTTGTGTTCCCAGTGTGATGATTTTGGCCACCTTTCTCGAAAGCATCCCGTGATGTTATTAGTTAGTAGGCATTCTATTCCTGGGATTTTGAACCCGAGCTTCACCCTACTTACTATATGTTGATAGTGTTTGCTCGTTCCTTTAGGTTATTAGTAACCTTTGCATTATTCCTCGAGGTCCGTGGTATTTCATTCTTCCAATACCATGAACCATCATGGCAGAAGTTCTTTTAACCAAAAGATCACAACCAGGGCGCTCTTGAGGAGTACTCCATTCATATTGTGACTCTGCCAGTCCTTCCTCCTCTGCATGGGTTATCCGGAAGAAATATGTTGAATTTGTTCGACATACTAATCCATGCATCCACAACTCAGAAAAACATATTTTCCTTTGGGTTGTCCCTCTTTAGTTATTTCCTGGCCCTCGTCTATCAATTGATAGTCAGGAGTAATTGTGCATTTGTGTTATCGATGCCTATTATTCTTGTGGTCTGTCAAGCCATTCTATTTCAGAATGACTAGGAGAAACAAACTCCAGAACCTCGTCCTTATCTAGGATTGGGTCAAAGCAATTGTATTCCGCACACCAAAATGCCAATCCAGCTTTTGCTCTGCTCTACCTTGGAGCGTTACCATCTTTATGTCAAGAGTGTCATGAGAATTGCACCACCTCTTATGAATTCTTGACGCAGTGATACTTCTCGCCATCATTATTCATTCCTCGGTCCCGTGTTGTCACAACCGGAATACCGACAAGTGAACCGTGATGTGTGAAATCAATACTCTGAGCAACTCGTTGCTTGGTAGTTAATGGCAATACTCTCATTCTTCGCGTGCTGGTTATTGAATCATCATCCTAAGATTGATCGTGCTACCTAGTCCTTATTTTTGGTGCACTCTTCAATCAATGAGTTAGGATTTTGTCAAACCCTTGCTCAGTTGATCATATCGTCTTGCCCTGAAAAGCAAGATTGTTCTCGAGCTTAGTAACATATCGGTGGTTCGTGATTTTCTGAATATCTTCTCAGAAGTATCACCAGGTTGTCACCTGACCGCTATGTTGAGATCGTGATCAAATGGTTTTCCTATAAACCACTCTTTCTCCAGGAATCTGTGTTGGATACCTTGAGCTAGTTGGTTAAGCTAAACCACAACTTGGAGAGTTGGAAGATAAAAGCTTGCCTGACTTAGTTCTTTCCAAAGGATATCTCTTGTGTGTGTGTGTTTGTTGTAGAAAGATGATTTCTTCATCGATTGGTCCTCGTGATCAATTAATGGACCTATCATCTTAACCAAACTTTGATTTGAGTATGGGCTATTATCAAATCAAATCAGAACCAACGATGTTCGTAATGTTGTCTTACTCGTGGTTGATTCCTCGAGCATACACCATTACATCTTTTGGTCTGACCAATGCTATCATCATGTTCACATGATGGTGGAAGTCCAGTGATATGGAAATTCCGATGAGTTGCTGTTGAGCCCATCAGCAACATTTTGTCTCCAACATGATTCGCGTTGAACATCCAGCTAGTGTTGGGAAATTGTGTAAGCATTTTCTTCATGCTCTGTTCATGAAGTATATGTTTGGATGAAAGTAGTGACGTCCTCGAATTCATGTGCATTTGGTGCAAGTTGTCGCCGTGAGTTCGAGAAAGATTGTTTTTGCTTCCTTCGGAATCATCCGAAGTCAGTCATGCATGTGCAAAGTATACCGTGGTTTGGTAGATTAATTACCTCCACTCCATATGCATTTCGTAGCACACCAAGCCCCTGATTGACTTGTTCAAGGAAGAGGAGTCTATGCTTGGGATCTAATCCATGGACTTGCGTAAGGACTTCGATATCCTTGATGAGGGTTCCCCACCGGAACTCGGTAGTCTTTCATTGTAAGACTACTATGTGGTCATGCTTGTCTGGGACAGCGTGCTCACATGTATGTAGCAGAACCAGCTCATGTTTTGGAGCTTGCTACCGTAGCTCATTTCCCGAGAATCTCGCAACATCATCTCGTCGATTTGTGTTGCAAACCTTCATTTTCTTCTAGACTCGATGAGTCTGGAATATCCTGTTACCAACTAGATCTGAATCTCAGGCAGATATGACGGTTGGAACTTTTCCAAGATTATGATGTAGGTCCCGACAAGGTTGATGTTCTGGCCGACACACCTAGCCGGAAGATCTATCATTGTAGTATCTTGATTGAGCTATTTAACCATGTTCTCCATGAGGATTTAGTGCAACTTATTCTAGAAGTTGATCCTCAGGGGTCCTTGTGCTCTCGGTTTCCTCGATTATGCTAGAACCATTCAACGGTGGAATCACTCTCGTTGAGTTATCCCCAGTTACCAGAATCATACCCAGCATTTGCATTTTGTTCCCAGCTTGCACCTCAGTAATTACTGTTTAGGATCATCTTCAAAAGTGGTCCTACTATGGGTCCCATCCATCCCCGATGATAAGCAAAATCATCCATGGTGTTGTCTTCAACAAGGTAGTCCACATCATTCCTTCTAGTATGAGTATTCCATTCTTTCGAATTCGTTCACACGATCGTTTGTGATTGTCTTAGGCTGGTATAAAGAGTTTCAACGATCTTTGTATCAAAAGTAATTCTTTTTGCCACTGAAGGGAATAATTCTACGAGTCACCTTTCCTAAGGTGCCCCGTTATGGAGTCATGGCAATTAACTCCTCACTGCTTTGGAACCCATGCACCATATTATCTAAGCGTGGGATTGTTGCCCACCAAATCAAACCTCATCGTTTGTTCTTCCATCCCTCTCGATGTGTTTTGTGTCTCAACTCGAGATGTTTCAACATCTCATTCCATGAGTTGATCTTGTATAGCTCGATCTTCGAGAAGATCAATCCTGTAGAGTTTCCCTCTCTTCCGTCATCATAGTTGGATGAAGCTCTCGAAAGAAAAGATGTCAAGATCAAGATGATGCAATGAATCAACATCTTCGAGAAGAACAATTGGATCGTGAAGATTATGTTAGTTTGCGTTCCCCTTTCATCTTACCCTACGCTTGAATCTCGGGACGAGATTTTTGTTTAGTGGGGGTGAGTTGTCACATCCCTAGCTTCTGGCCATGCACTAGGCTAGCTTCATGTGTGCATCATGTTTAATATTTGAAAGAAACTTGAAATGGGGATGTTCAAACCCTAGCATTAAATCAACTCAACTAGGATGGATTAAAATCTTTTCAATAAACCCAAAATGTCCCTAAGAAAGGTTCATGATTCCTGGTTAAGGTGGAAACCTCTGCCAAAAATGATGAATATATTCTTAGATCATTTTTGGATTTTTGAATTAAATCATATTTTATTTGACTTTGGGCATTTAAATACTATAAATATTTAAGTGCTCAAATGATTCTGAAACTAAATGTGGGTCACTGGAATAATCCAAAGAGAGTCCACAAATTATTTCAGGAGTTTCCAAAATGGGTTGGTATTGTTACTAATTCAAAACAGAGGAAAGAAATAGAAAATAGAAACAAATAAGAGAGAGAGAGAGAGAGAAAAGTGCTTACCTGTGCAGCCCACCAGAGCAGGCCCAGCTCCTCTGCTGGTCCAGCACTGTGCGGCCTAGCCCACCGCAGCCGCCACCGTCTTCAACCTCCTGCCAGTAGGCAGGAGGGCGTGTGCCCGACGCGCGCGTGCACGCGCCGGCCACCTCCTGCTTGCTGCTTCCTCCTCGACGCGCCTGGAGACGCCACGACACCCCCCCGGACCTCCCTCACTCTTCCCTGCGCTCTTCCCGTCCCTTGCTGCCCTCTCTCTCCCGCGACCGAACGCCACCATCGTCGCTGCTCACCGCTGCCGCGGCCATCGCCTCCCCCCTCGCCCCTCCGTGCTGTCCAGAGGCTCCGACTCGACACCACGGAGCTTCAAGACGAAGCACGCGCCCGCGGGATGCCCGAAGCGACGCCATCATCATCTTCCTCGCCGCCTCGGCCACCGGACGCCGTCGTCGAATTCGCCGCCGCGGAGACCTCCCCGAGCCCTCCGACGATTCCATTGGATGCGCCGTGAGCTCCCCGTCACTTTCCCCCTAACCCCGCTGCCTTTTGCCCGCCTTAGCCGTCGCCTCCTTTCTGGCCATAGCACGCCGCCGCCCGAGCTCGACGTTGGCGTAGCTCCGGTGACCATTTGGTCACCCCGGCGAGCCCAACGCGTTCGCGACCTTCCGTAGAGTATTCCTAGCGCTAGCACCCGCCCATTTGCACACCGCAACAGCTAACCCGTGGCCACCCGAACTCCGGCAACCGCAACCGAGCTAACCGCCGTTGACTCCGGCCACCCCAAGCCCAACCATGGGCACCAACGGACGCGCCGTTGCGCTAGCTGTCCGTAGGGCCCAACGGCGCCTCGAATGGTGCCCGTAGAGGAATCCCGAGCCTCTCCGCCGCGTCCGTCGTCGCCCGCGGGTTTGACCCCGTCGACCAGGAGGTTTGACCTTTCCCCGGGTCAATGACAGGTGGGGCCGCCCCTGTTAGATTAGTTTAGATTTTAGTTAGATGCTAATTAAATTTAGTTAGCCACTAACTCACTGACATGTGGGCCCCGCCCTGCTAACACCCTAGTTAGGGTTAGATTAGCACTAACTAATTTGGTTAGTTAGCTGGGTCACTGACCAGTGGGTCCCACTGGTCAGGTTTGACCTGGACCAGCCGCTGTTGACTTGCTGATGTCATCCTGACGTAGTGCTGATGCAGTAATTTAATTACTGGAATTATTCTTATACAGGAAATTCCAGAAAATGCCCAAAACTTCTAAAATTCATAGAAAATTATCTGTAACTCCAAATAAGATAAATTAATATGAAAAATGATCAAAAAAATCCAATCTATCCATCTGTACCTTTTTCATGCATGTTAGAGCAACTTATAGCTACTATTTAGGACAAATCATGTAAATGGCATTTGAATTTCCACATATGGAGTTTGAATTTGAATCTTGGATTCAAACCAACTTCATTTAACCTGTTGCTAGTTGCATTAGCCCAAATCACAGCATATTGACATGTCATGATCATGCATCATATTGTGCATTGCATTTATCGTGTTTCTTCTCTGTTTGCCGGTGTTGTTCCCCCTCGGTAGACGTGGTTTCGACGATGAGTCCGATGACACCGATGAAGAGTTATATCATCTTCAGAAGTGCCAGGCAAGCAAAACCCCCTTGTTCATTCCGATACAATCCCACTCTCTCGCTCCTGCTCTCTTTTACTGCATTAGGACAACAACGTTTCATCTGTTACTTGCTGCGGTAGTTGAACCCCTTTCCTCTGCATGACCTGTCATTGTCACAGTAAATAGATGAAACCCACTAGCATGAGTAGGAGTTGTTTGAGCCCTGATGTGCCTACTCATTCATGCTTGTTTGTCATGCCTGCTATTGCTTAGAGTTGTGTCAGGTCTGATTCATCGGGAATGAATTGGAAAGTTGTGAACATGTCCTACTGTGTGAGAGCTAAGTGTGTGAACACGATTTTGGTAAAGGTAGCGGTGAGAGGCCATGTAGGAGTACATGGTGGGTTGTCTCATTGAAGCCGTCCTCAGGAACTGAGTTCTGTGTTTGTGATCAGTTACTACCACACATTGGGTTCCGGTAACTCGACCCCTCTCGGCTAATTAACTGCCTCGATCTCTGTCCAGGAGTTGCAACTAGTTTCTGGTGTTTGTAGATTGTGTTAGTAGTCTACCAAGTGGTACCCAGTACAGGTGGGCTTGGGACAGACTAGGCACCGTGGCACGGTGTACCAAGCGTAGATCCATCCGTCGAGGTGGGCTTCGGAACCCTGCAGACATCGTTTGGGGCCGTGAGCGACACCCCGGCCGGATCGCCTTGCGGATGGAACCCGAATAGGCGATAAACCTGGACGAGAGACTTGTGTGGTTAGTCAGGTCGTGGCCGACTCCCTCGCCAGGCTTCCGCTTGAAGGTTGCCGAGATACACGACGTGTACATGGTGGTAAGTGGCGAGAGCGTGTGTGAAGAAGTACACCCCTGCAGGGTTAATATCATCTATTCGAATAGCCGTGTCCGCAGTAAAGGACTTCTGGGTTGCCTGTACAGTTCATAGACAAGTGAAAGTGGATACTCTAAAACTCGCAAGATAAGCGTGAGTGCTATGGATGGCGTTCCCGTAGGGAGACGGGAGCGGATCCATAGTGGTGTATTGATATGGTGAATATGTGGACTCGTGTGCGCCACCTCAAAAGAGTTACTTGCAATTGTAGCTTAGGATAGCCACCGAGTCAAAGCTGGCTTGCTGCAGTTAAACTCCACCACCCCCTTTTGATACTGATGCATATGTAGATAGTTCCGATGTAAGTCTTGCTGGGTACAATTGTACTCACGTTTGCCTATTTTATGTTTTGCAGAGAGATGTCAGTCTCGCTAGTAGTTCCGTGTGGACTTCGACGTTTAGCTTGTTACCTCATTTACGATCTTGTGCCCTCGTCAGGGTCTTGTAGATAGTCAGGCTTCGCAGCCTTTTTCTTTTGTAGATGTCTGTACTCAGACATGTCAAGCTTCCGCATGTGCTTTGACTTGTATGCTCTGAATGTTGGGTCATGAGACCCATGTTTGTAATATCTGGCTCTTCGGAGCCTAATGAATAAATACTCTGAGTCGTAGAGTCTTGTTGTGATGCCATGTTGTATTTGCACATATCGAGCATATTGTGTGTATGATTGAAATGCTTGGTACGTGTGGGATCCGACAACCTAGTTGTTTATCCTTGGTAGCCTCTCTTATGGGGAAATGTAGTCTTGTGCTTCCATGAGCCATAGTAGTCCGCTACAGCCCAGTTCACCGGAGTCCTGCTAGCCCAGCACTACTGCTCCGGAACACTTGACTGGCCGGCATGTGATTCACTTCGTTCCTGTGTCTGTCCCTTCGGGGAAATGTCACGCGGTGACATCCGGAGTCCTGCCTAGCCTGCTACAGCCCGGGTTCCCAGAGTCCTGTCAGCCCAGTGCTACAGCCCGGATTCACACGCTGCTGACCGACATGCTTGATGTTGATTCATGTATGCCTGTCCCCGTAAGTTAGTGCCACTTTGGGTTCACGACTAGTCATGTCGGCCCGGGTTCTCTGTCATATGGATGCTAGAGACACTATCATATAAGTGAGCCAAAAGGCGCAAACGGTCCCGGCCCATGGTAAGGCGACACCCGTGGGAATACCGTGCGTGAGGCCGCAAAGTGATATGAGGTGTTACCGGCTAGATCGATGTGACTTGGAATCGGGGTCCTGACACCTGTTCAAACATGGGTCGTATTCGAACCAAAGAGAACATAGCTGTCGGTACCCTCTTGATCGGCGCAACGCCAAAGCCACTGGGGGCTACATGATCGTATTCGAATCCTAGCTTAACCCATTTGGAATGGTTTACTGATCGTATTCGAATCAGAAGCCTTGAATTTTTTACAATCTGTTTGGTTTAAGTTTTATTTGAAAGCAGCCTTTCTTTTGACTTGAGACTTTTTGTTCAAAGATCTAGGTGCCATGCCAGCGTGGTTTAAATTTAACCCGGCTTTGGATGATAAGTCGTCAATATATGAGAATTATTATATCTTTGGGGTATTGGTTTCCAAAGACTGGGTAGTCACCCTTACTATTCGGGTCATATAAACTGGCAGTACAGATAAAAAGATCATAGGTATGATATTATAGTTGTGTTTCAAAATTATATGTCACAACAGGCTTATCTGTGATTATTCTTACATCTTAATGGTTATATATCAAGATATTATAACCCTCCTTGCGGTAAACCGCCAAGGGATCTTGTGATCTATTTCTATGTGCAGGTCAGTTAAAAGACTTGGTCACGCATAGGGAAAACAGATGATAAGTATAACACGGGTGAATAAAAGATGGCGGCTTAATATTATTAAGCATCAAAACGTGCACGATGGCATGTCAAAACAAAGTTATTCCTACTCTATTACATGACTCCCCGAGTCTGAATGGTTAAGATTGTTTTTTCAGCACGTCACAGGTATGAGCCGCGCGGTGGATTAATTCTCATGTTGACCTGAAGCATCCGAGTCAGCCCTCTCCACTTCTTCGCCCTATTCCCTTTCCTGGAAGGTTGATGATGACCAGCCAACGCCATTCAAAGCTTCAAATTCAGCTTCATCATCAATTAGTCTGGCCGGGTCAACTTTAGGGGTGAAGGTATGCTTACGGAGTGGGGGGATCAGGCTGGTGACTTAATAATGTGGCGTGGGAATTCTCTGGTTCTCCGCGTCATAACCCGGCTGATACTTGGTGAGATCTGCTTCATCATCTATCAGGGTAGCCACGGGGCTTATCTCCTTCACACAAGTGGTGAAGTCTTCCTGGTCAAAGGGAGTGCCATCCTCCTTAAAGCTTGGATAACCAGTGGCGATGTCAGTCGGGTCTAACTCCGATACCCAAGCTTTGGCCCGGCTTAAAGCAGCCATGGCTCCGGCTCTTGCAGACGATCGCCTCAGTTCAGTGAATCGCTGGGGCAGCACAGAAAGTTTCCTTAGCACATCTACCAGGACTGTGGGCACTTCATTGGCAGGGCCACTGTGTCTAAGGCACGCTGAGACCTGGTGTAGAGTTGTTCCACCAACGTGTAAACCGCCTTCAGCTTGATCAGTATATCTTGGTTAAGATTTGAACTTCTGGAGCCTGCGTAAGCAATGTCAGGTGAGTTAATGACAAAGTTATATGATCACTACAAAGATTCACATATTTGACACTTGTAGGGTGACTTACCAAAGATTGCTGAGACCATCTGAGAGACATGGCGCTTTAAGCCGGATAATTCACCGGTCGTCTCTTCAAGAGCCGCCTCCGCCTTCTCAGCTCGATTGATCGAAGCAATTTTTTCATCAGCCCAGGCCTTTTTATCCATTTCAAAGTCTTTCTTCAGTTTCTCTTGTTCAGAAATGCTGAATTTAAATTTGGAGTCGGCTCTTTGGGTTTCCGTCTCTTGGGCTTCAAGGGGGTTCTTCAAATCAGATACTTTTGATTCAAGTTGACTAGTGGTGGCATGTACAAATACCGGGTCAAAATCAGGACTATCATGATGCAACATTAAGTCCCAAGCCTTTTGCAAGCAACAACACTTGGCACTTGGGGGCTAATGTTTACCGAAGAATTTTACTTAGAGTGGCGGTTCATGACAGTAAGTCCCAAGCACTTTGCAAGCAAGAGTACTTGGCACTTGGGGGCTAATGCATATTGCTGTTCAAGCTTTTCAAGTATTTTATTCTATACAACCATATGAAGGACCGGCTCAACCATGCTGATTAAGCCGCCCCTTGGGGACTACGGAGTAAGCCGGCTTTCTTAAATGTTTTATCCAAATATATTACTAATGTCACTAAGTTTGTTTCTAAGTCTACACCGTATTTATCATAAGCAATAGACTTGGGGGCTGGCATAGTAAGGATAAATGAATACAGAGAAAGGATTGTACCTCAAAGTTCTGGTGCATCTGCTTCACCATGTCAATTTTGATGTCACGACTGCTGTGCACTTGGCTCATATAGTCAGAAAGGACTTCTCCAATACTCATGTGAGTATAATTAGCGACATCAAGCTTGACCCGACAACGTTCCAGAAGCTCCTCCTTGGCGGAACACTTGGCCAGCACGGTTGGCCTCCCCGGCTTAGAAAAGCCGGTCCTGGTGATCTCGACATCACGGTCTTGAGGATCATCCATTCTGACCGGGCTAGGGACTTCCGGGTTTTTAGAGCCATCGGCGGCTCGTTCGGCAGGCAGATCAGCAATTGGCGTTGGCCTGTCATGAGCTGGCTCAGGTGGCGGCTCATGAGTAGAGGCTTCAGGTGCGGCCGTTCCAAGTGCCGGCTCTGTCAAGATCGGTTCTTCGGCCGGCTTGTTCTTTTTCACCTTTTTGCTGGGCTTTGCTTTTCCGCTGCATAAGATTAAAAGGTCAGTGCAAATATAGAGAATTGAAATGAATACATGATAAGCAAATCATCATTACCCTGGAGCGGTCTTGAAGGCCGGCAAGTTGGACTGCATTGACTCGCCAGAAGAAGGCACTACTGGAATCGGCTAATTTGCCATCTGCCAGCTCTTTGCCGTCTGCTAGCTGACGGCAAAGAAGCTCTTTGCCATCAGCTACCCAAAAGCAGACGGCAAAGAAAGGGCAGCCGGAAAAGAATCTTTGCCGTCCGCTGGCGGACGGCAAAGAGTGAGGTGGCCCCCACCCCCCGCCCGTTTCGGAAAAACTTAACGGGCCACCTCTTTGCCGTCCGCTAGCAGACGGCAAAGAGGCAAAAAAGCGGACGGCAAAGAGGGGCGGACGGCAAAGAGCTCACTACCTAACGGCCCGTACCCCCCGCCCGTTACTCACTTCTTCTCTCCCTCGCCGTTTCTCTCCTCCCACCCCGCCGCCGCCGCGCGCCGCCACCACCCGCCAAGCGCCGCCGCCGCCCCGTCGCCCCCGCCGCCCCGGCTCGCCGCGCGCCGCCGCCGCCCAGGCTCGCCGCCGCCCTGGGGCCCCGTCGCCCCCACCGCCCCGTCGCCCCCCCGCCCCGGCCCCCCGCCGCCCTGTCGCCCCCGCCGCCCCGGCTCGCCGCCGCCCCGGGGCCCCGTCGCTCCCACCGCCCCGTCGCCCCCCCCCCCCCGCCTCGGCCCCCGCCGCCCCGCGCCCCACCGCCAGGGCCCGGCCCCCCGCCGCCCCAGGCCCGGCCCCAGGCTCGGCCCCCCGCCGCCCCAGGCCGCCTCCTCCACCGCCCCGCCCCCCTCCTTCACCGGCCTCCTCCACCCCCCAGGTGAGCCCCCCTTTTTTCTGTTTTTTTCCTTTTTAGTTTTAGTTTTAGTTTAGATTTAGTTTTAGTTGTAGTTTTAGGTTTAGTTTTAGTTTTAGGTTTAGTTTAGTTTGAGGAAAGAAGAAGAAGAATAAAAAAGAGGAGAGGAGGAGAAGAAGAAGAGGAAAAAGGAAAGGAAGAAGAAGAAGGGGAGGAGGAGAAGAAAAAAGAAGAAGAGGAAGAAGAAGAAGAAGAAAAAAGAGGAGAGGAGGAGAAGAAGAAGAGGAAAAAGGAAAGGAAGAAGAAGAGGAGGAGGAGGAGGAGAAGAAAAAAGAAGAAGAGGAAGAAGAAGAAGAAAAAAGAGGAGAGGAGGAGAAGGAGAAGAGGAAAAAGGAATGGAAGAAGAAGAAGAGGAGGAGGAGAAGAAAAAAGAAGAAGAGGAAGAAAAGGAAGAATAGGAAGAAGAAGAAGAAAAGGAAAAAAGAGGAAAAAATCCCGACCCGACACGGCACCCCGACCCCGACCCGGCACCCCGACACGACACCCCGACCCCTAGACCCCGACCCCGACACCCCGACCCCAACCCCGACCCCGACACCCCGACCCCGACCCGGCACCCCGACCCGACACCCCGACCCCGAGACGGCACCCCGACCCGACACCCCGACCCGACACCCCGACCCGGCACCCCGACCCGACACCCCGACCCCGAGCCTGACCCGACACCCCGACCCCGACACCGACACGGCACCCCGACCCCGACACGGCACCCCGACCCGACACCCCGACCCCGAGACCCCGACCCCGAGCCTGACCCGACACCCCGACCCCGACACCGACACGGCACCCCGACCCCGACCCGGCACCCCGACCCAACACCCCAACCCCGAGACGGCACCCCGACCCGAAACCCCGACCCGGCACCCCGACCCGACACCCCGACCCCGAGACCCCGACCCCGAGCCTGACCCGACACCCCGACCCCGACACCGACACGGCACCCCGACCCCGACCCGGCACCCCGACCCAACACCCCAACCCCGAGACCCCGACCCCGAGCCTGACCCGACACCCCGACCCCGACACCGACACGGCACCCCGACCCCGACCCGGCACCCCGACCCCGAGACCCCGACCCCGACCCCGACACCCCGACCCCGAGCCTGACCCGACACCCCGACCCCGACACCGACACGGCACCCCGACCCGACCCGGCACCCCGACCCGACACCCCGACCCCGACCCCGACACGGCACCCCGAGACCGACACGACACCCCGACCCCCGACACCTCCCGAAAAGGTGTTCTTTGGCCTTCCAGAAGCCGACGGGGTCATATATTTGTGAATTATTAGTTAGGTCATATATCTTTCGATTTTGTTATGAAAAACATCATATATAATTGTGTTGATCGGGTAGTTTTAAATGTGCAGTTGTTTCATCGCTGCGAGGTTTGGTGTTCGACGACCTCGCCGTGCGTTTGACGAGCTCTGCCCCTTCGTTCGTGGGTGAGCACAAATGACATGTCCTCCTCCCCCATTAATTATTTGATCTATTCCGATGAAACTTGATAGCTAGCTACATATGTGTCTTGAATCATCAGTATGCGTAACCAATATGTGTCTCCCGTTCGAAAGCGTCATAGTTATAAATATGCATGCATTTGCATATTTATAACCTTGATTCTTTCGAATTGTCCAACGCTATCCATGGACAGCCCGAGTATGTTTAGATTGGGTTCGTTTTCCCATATGCTTTGCTCCGGATCCGACGCATAAATTTCGTCAGTGCCTCCCCTGTTGTTCTCCGGGTACACATCCTCTCTGTTTATTGCAGAGACGTGTATCAGGAGAACAGCGGGGAGGTGCTGCCGAAATTTTGCGTAGGATCCGGAGCATAGCATGGGAAAATGAACCCAATCTAAACATACTCGGGTGGGATTAGGACCTATCATTACCTATTAGAGTGTAGGTTGCATGGACGTAATAAAATTGACAAAGTAGATCAACTGATGAATATATACATGGTGAATTATATATATATATATATATATTTGTTGTGTGTCTAGTAGCTCTGAAAGTCAAGATGAGTGATCGTGCGTGGATGTACACCGGTCACACTGGTCAGAACAAATGGAGCACTGAATGGTTCACAAAAACCAAGGGGTTTGTGCGAGCCGCATTTGCAAATGGCCAGAGGAAAACCTGGTGCCCCTGTTTACGGTGCGGCAATTGGGAAAAGAGGACAGAGGCTGAAATGGGCAAACACCTGCAGAAGAGTGGTTTTACGCCCGATTATACGGTGTGGACATTTCATGGTGAGTCTGCCCAACGTGACCGAGCTGAGGTGGATCGTCGTCGCACCGACGAGCATGGTACCGGGATGGAAAACATGGTGCAAGACTTTGATGATGCTCGGGATTCGGACGAGGAGATGGAGGAATCTGCAAAGGCCTTCAATGAAATGTTGGAGTCTTCAAAACGTCCGCTCCATGAGCACACTGAGCTTTGTCAGTTGGATGCCATCTCACAAGTAATGGCTCTGAAGGCTCAGTTCAACTTGGGCAGAGAATGCTACGATGCAATGATGACAGTATTTGGACGCTTTCTACCCAAAGGCCATGTAATGCCTGCAAACCTGTACCAGTCGGACAAAATCCTCCGTGCACTGAAGATGCCCTATGATAAGATACATGCCTGTGAGAAAGGATGTGTCTTGTTTAGGCTTGACTATGCGGACTTGAACTATTGTCCCATTTGCAAGTCTTCCAGGTATGTTGTGGTAGACAACGGTATGGGTGAGAAGACACAGACCAAAATCCCCGTTAGTGTTCTTCGGTATATGCCAATCGTACCAAGACTTCAACGTCTTTTCATGGTCGAAGAGACGGCCAGACAGATGACATGGCACAAAACGGGCAAAAGAACCGAACTAGATGCAGATGGGAATCTGATGATTGTACACACATCGGATGGTGTTGCGTGGAAAAAGTTTGATGAATTACATGGTGACAAAGCGGCAGATCCGAGGCATCCTCGAGTCGGCATCAGCACGGATGGGTTCAGTGTGTTTGGTATGACGGCAGCCCAATACAGTTGTTGGCCCGTATTTGTCTTTCCACTCAATCTCCCCCCCGGACAGATTATGCAAAGAAAGAACATTTTCCTGACGTTGATAATTCCAGGGCCCAACTATCCGGGGAAAAATATGAATGTGTACATGCAACCGCTTAAGGACGAATTGCAAGAAGCCTGGGATAATGGGTTCAAGACATACGATGCCTATAGCAAACGGAACTTCATAATGCGTGTCTGGTACATGTACTCGACGCATGACTTGCCGGCGTATGCGCTATTCGTTGGCTGGTGTGTGCATGGAAGGTTCCCGTGCCCCACATGCAAGGGAGCTCTTGAGTTTCGTTGGCTTCAGGCCGGTCGCAAGTTTTCTTGCTTCGACATGCATAGACAGTTCCTGAATCCTCGCCATAAGTTCAGGAAAGACAAGAAGAACTTCATCAGAGGTAGAGTTGTCAAAAACTCTGCACCACCTGCATTGACAGGCCAACAGACCCTGGATCAGTTAAACGCTCTCGAGCCAGATCCAGAGCGTCCAGGGTACTTCAAGGGGTATAATTCTAAGCACGCCTGGACTCACAAAACATGCTTATGGGATCTGCCTTACTTCAAAGACCTCCTTTGCCCACACAACATCGACGTGATGCACACTGAGAAGAATATCGCCGAGGCACTTTTTGGTACATTGTTCGGCATAGATGGGAAGTCAAAGGATAATACTAAGGCTAGAGTCGATCTGGAGGCGCTATGTGATAGGCCGTTACAAAACATGAAAGAACCGAAAGGAAAGCAGAACTGGACGAAGCCAAAGGCATGGTTCAATCTTGGAAGGCCAGCTATGAGGGAAATTATCTTGTGGGTGAAAATGCAGTTGATGTTCCCCGATGGGTATGCAGCGAATCTACAGAGGGGAGCCAGTCTTGATAAATTGAAGATATTTGGTCTCAAGAGTCATGATTGGCACATATGGATTGAGCGGGTAATGCCGGTGATGTTGCGTGGCTTCATCCCTGAGGATGAATGGCTAGTACTGGCAGAACTCAGCTATTTCTTCCGTGTTCTTTGTGCGAAAGAACTATCGCCTGGCGTGCTAGAAGAAATGGAAGAGTTGGCGCCGGAGTTGATCTGCAAGTTAGAGAAGATCTTTCCACCGGGCTTCTTTAATCCAATGCAACATTTGATTTTGCATCTCCCGACCGAGGCAAGATTGGGGGGGCCCGTGCAAAATCGTTGGTGCTACCCAACTGAGAGGATGCAGAAGACGCTTCGACAAAAATGTAAAAATAAACGTAGAATTGAAGCATCGATGGCTGAGGCATTCATCACTGAGGAGGCGGCAAACTTCGTGACAGCACACTACGAAGCCAAAAATCGTCATTTGCATAATCCGAAGCCTCGGTACAATGCTGACGACCCTAAAAAGGGTGGATCCAACCTCAGCCTATTCAAAGGGAATCTCGCACCAGCCAGTGTTTCAAATCCAGTATCTTTGGATAACGAACAATGGCGGACCATTTCGTTGTATATCTTCAACAACCTGATAGAAGTGCGGCCGTACATCGAGTAAGTTCTCGGTACATAGTTTCGCAACTTCTATTTCCTTTGAACTGCTCTTATTCCTGGATATTTCATACAGTCGATACGTCGCCTTATTCTCGTATGGAGCGGTGATCCAAAAGGATTCTGTCGAAGAGTATGAGCTTCTCGCAAAGCAAGGAGGCGGCTATCCCGGTTTCATCTCTTGGTTCAAACAAACGGTAATTTCTATTAGACTTGTAGGCTAATTTGTAGGCGGCTATCCCGGTTTCATTCGCTAATTTGTGCGTAATGCAACAATCCTTTCATATTAAACTTGTAGGCTAATTCAGAGTCTATGGACGCCGAATTGAGACAAGTCGCTAATGGTTTTGACTATAAGGTCCGTTCATTTGACAAATACGACATCAACGGGTATCGCTTTCGTACCTATGGCAAAGAGCTATCTATGGCCGACCGAAAGTCTACAAATTGTTGTGTATCTGCTATCGGCGAAGGAGGTACCGAGTATTATGGGAGAGTTGAAGCAATTTATGAACTTCTATTCTATGGTGAAAACCCACCGAATGTCGTAGTCTTCAAATGTTATTGGTTTCAGCCGAAGGAGACTAGAAGGACTCATGAACATATAGGGCTAGTTGAAATCAACCAAAGCACCCATTTAGATGTTCCTGATGTCTATATTACGGCTCAACAGGCGACCCAAGTATTCTATCTACCGTGGGCCTGCCAAACTAATCCAAATCTGAAAGGTTGGGATGTCGTTTATGAAGTGCCGCCACGTGCTAGACTATCTCCCCCAAAGGAAGAGGATTATGAACCTCACATTAACCCAGACACATATGAAGGAGAATTCTTCCAAGAGACACGTCTTTCCAAAAAGCGTTTCAAGAACCGCTATACTTCACCCCAAAACATTGAAGTAGACAGCGACAGTGAATCCGACATCACCCCAGAGGAGGAACAAGAAGAGCCGGAACAAGAAGAGGTTACTGCTGCGGATGACCTGTCATTGCTTGACCGATTACGTCAAGGTGGCCTTGCACATGTTGATGCCACTGAACCCTATGAGCCCGTCATTGATTATAGTGATGATGATGATTATGCATTTATTGATGATACTGATCGAGATTATTAGTAGTGTCAGGTATTAAATTTTGTAATGTTGTACTTGATGATGATACACTTAAGTGATACACATATTATTATTCATGTCGGTCTTTTTTTTATGTTGTACTAATTTCGTTTACTGTTTGTCATGGCAGGTGTTGAAAGATGGTGGGCGCTGGTCGGGAGCGCGCCAAGGCCCCTTCTTCGTCGGCGCGTGGTCTGAGGTCTTCGATTCCAGACGCACCTCTCCGCCGAGCGTTGCTGGACAGTATGTCCACACCGCCGGGCCCTTCTTCGTCGACCGCGGTGCCCAGCAGGGGACGAGGTAGGAAGAGAGGAGGTGGGGCACGTGGTCGCGGGAGAGGAGGTAGGGTGACTGCTACGGCGCCTTCCTCGCCGCCACCCCCAGCTGTTTCACCCGAGCACGTGACTGCTAGGGTGGACTCGTCCGAGGAGGAGGCTACACGGACTCCGGTCCACGAGCCTCCGGTCCACGGGTCTTGGGCCCACGAGCCTCGGGTCGACTGGCCTTCGGCCCACGAGAGTTCGGCCCACGAGACCCCGGAGGAGCACACGTCCGGATGGGGTACCTGGCCGGATCAGCCCGAGGAGCCGAGTGGCCATGCTGATGATGGCGGGGAGCCGACTGATCTTGAGGAGGAGGGTGGCACCGTCTACCAGCGTGGTGCTACACGGCTCCCGTCCGTGCCGGCGACCCGCGAGCAGAGGTGGTTGATCTTCCCTGATGGGGAGAGGTACGTAAGTGCATTTAATATTTTTGTACCTTCTGCATTCACGTTTCTTCAAATAACTAATGCGTTGGCCTTGTCATGCTGCAGGGGTTGGGACCACCATCATAGTGTCCGCCGGCCCAACTCCGTCCTTGGAGTTCTTTGCCGGCAAAACTTCCCGGGGTTTGTCACGTTGCCTGGTGAGGGTCGGCTTCCAGAGCTTGGGTTGAGCTGGGAGCACTACGTGGCTGCCCCGGCCCCGCCGGATGTCATTATCGACGGTGTCGTGTGCGACACGAGGGCAGACATGGTGATCAGGACGTTCTGGGTAATTTCTCCTTTACACATTTCAAAATCTTCAACTAGCTAGTTATTAATTGTACTAATCAATATTGTCTCATTTGATTGCAGACATTCTACAGGTGTGAGGAGGGATACGAGGAGGACGCGGCAAATGTTATCCAGAACGTCTGCAAGCGCCTACTCCAGAACTTACGGCACGAGGCTCGGGTGCAGGCTGTTCGAGACTACTACGCCTTGCGTGGTATCAAGAAGACCAAGCCGGCGTGCCGCGATAAGTTCCTGAGTAAGGAGCAGTACATGAAGGTAATTCTTAAGGCCTTCTACTTAAGTTCCTTCATTTAGTAATTCTTAGCCGTAGCGCTCAAGTTTCTATTTGCTAACTTAGGCGCCTCCGAGATGGTGTGCGGATCGGATGGATTGTTGGGAGGTGTTGGTCGATGAGTGGTGCTCAAAAGAATGGCTAGCCCTCCACAACGAGGCCAAGGACAAACGTGCCCAAATGGAAGGTGTGCCACACCATCAAGGCAGCTCCAACTTATATCAGTTCGGGCGCAACTGGGTATGTGGTTTGCTTCATGATTCATGCAATTCATTCATCATGCTAGCTTGAGCCCTTTAATTACTAATTTTCATTGTTTCTCTCTTTCAGGCACGCTACAATAAGGCGGATAAGGTGCCAGAGGTGTACGACCTGTATGCCATGGCCCACACTGGCTCTTTCAAGAAAGTCAAGGCTTTCTCTCAGTCTGACCTCGATGATGCAAACAACTTCACCAACATCTCCTCCCACAACAAGCTCGTGAGATATAGAGATGAGGGGAAGGCGAGGAAAGGGGAGGACTTTAACCCGAGCCAGGGTCCCATTGATCCAGAGCTGGTGATGATATCTGGTGGCGGGAGGTCCCATGGCTCCATAGCCATTGGAGATGGACTTATCCGTTGTCCTAGCACTCTCCCGGAGATCAAGGCGCGCCAGTCGAGCTCCGCTCCTGAGATAAGGCCTCGTGAACGGCCAGTGCAACTCGCCATCAAGGTTAGTGATACGTACTCAGTTATCTTTCTCCATTACATTGTGTGCGCTTCCATCAATGATTACAAATGGTCATGTGAGTGGTGTTGCAGGCTGCTATACAGACTGAGAGAGATAGAACGGAGAAACTTCTGGCGGAGGCGGCGGAGAGGCAGCGGGAGATGGAGGAGAGGACGAGAAAGATGATGGAGGAGGAGAGGGCACGGAATGACATGCAGGCAAGGGCCATGTACGAGCTCCTTGTGGTAAGTTTCTTCTGCAGATTACTTGCTAGTCTTAACATTTGAGTCTCATTACTAACTAGTATGACTCTGTTCTGAAAACCAAATGTGCAGTCTGTGTGCGAGAAGTCCGGTCAGCCCGCTCCGCCGATGCCAGTGATTGCTCCTGGGAGCACGGTGAGTTTAATTTGAATGGACATTACTTGCTAGTCTTAACATTTGAGTGTCGTAATGCTAACGAGACATTGGAAATGATCTTTGGTGCAGCTTAACTCCAGAAACGCATCGCACGATCCTTCTCCAGGTAGCGGCACTAGCCACCCCGCTCCTACACCTCCCTGATCACGGTAAGTTTCTCTAGTGTTTTGCTTAACAAATGCATAAAGACCTAGACTTAGCTTTATTTCCTCCAATATGCTTACCATAATGACCTAGAGTTAGCTTCTTTTCCTCCAAAATGACCCATTTTACCTAGGTTAGCTTATAAATGATGCAGTTCATCCAAGTTAGCTCAAAAATGACCCATTTTACCTAGATTAGCTCCTAAATGATCCATTTTACCTACGTTAGCTTTAAAATGGCCCATTTCACCTAGGTTAACTCCAAAATGACCCATCTTACCTAGGTTATCTCATAAACGATCCATTTCAACTAATTTAGCTCATAAATGATCCATTTGACCTAAGTGAGCTAAAAAACGATCCATTTCACCTAAATTAGCTCTTAAATGATCCATTTCACCTAAGTTAGCTCAAAAAGATCCATTTCAACTAAATTAGCTCATAAATGATCCATTTCAACAAAGTTAGCTCAAAAAGATCCATTTCAACTAAATTAGCTCAAAAATGATCCATTTCAACAAAGTTAGCTCAAAAACGATCCATTTCAACTAAGTTAGCTCATAAATGATCCATTTGACCTAAGTGAGCTAAAAAACGATCCATTTCACCTTAGTTACCTCAAAAACGATCCATTTGACCTTAGTTAGCGCATAAACGACCCATTTCAACTTAGTTAGCTCATATATGATCCATTTCACGTAAGTTAGCCCATAAATGACATACTCTTCTTGTTCTAGTCTTCTTCTTGTTCTAGTCACCTATTTCTAACTTTCTTATTTTTCATTTTGCAGATTTCATTCACTTGACGAAAGCTTGCATGGATGGAGTGCTCCTTATCCCTTTCTCTGTTTCTTTTGTATCGTTGAACTATGCATGTATCTTGGTAGTTGGATGAACTATGCTATGTATGATGGAACTTGCTAGTTGGATGGAACATATGTGATGGAACTATGTATGATGGAACTCTGCATGTTGGATGGATATCTTATATGTTTGCACTTTGCTGTGAAAATTGTTGTCATATATATCTTATATGTTTGCTGTGAAATATATCTATATATGTCATATATATTTGTGATGAAAATTGTTGGATTTAATAAAAAACAGAAAAAAGAGCCAATATGCAGGCTCTTTGCCGTCTGCCACCGACGGCAACGGGCTCTTTGCCGTCTGCCGCGGACGGCAAAGAAGCTACGTGGCAGCCAACTGTGCTTCCTGGGAGCTGACCCATTTGGTCAGTTTGCCTACAGTGGCAGACGGCAAAGACTTTGCCATAAGTGGCAGACGGCCAAGAACCTGCACTTTGCCATCAGCGGCAGACGGCAAAGAACCTGCCATCTAGTGACGTGTAGATGACATCATACGGCGGACGGCAAAGACCATAGAAATTTTGCCGTCAGCGGCGGACGGCAAAGGCCTGCCGTTAGCCACTTAACGGACTGACAGCGCAATTATTGCCGTCCGCTCTCTTTGCCGTCCGCGGCAGACGGCAAAGGGCCTTTGTCGTCAGCCGCCAGGAAGCGGATGGCAAAGCAGCTGTTTACCGTAGCTTACTTTGCCGGAGCCTTTTGCCGTCCGCGGCTGACGGCAAAGGCCTTTGCCGTCCGCCGTTCGAGCCTTTGCCGTCCGCCGTGGCAGACAGCAAAATAGCTGTTTCCTGTAGTGAGGTGAAGTTTCTTGATAATTCGAGTCAGAAGAATTGAGTGGTTGACGAGTAAGACCCGCCAAAGGGTAAAAGAGATTTAAGTCGGAGGTGACCTCGTTCCGGCGCTTCCTTGGTGTGTTCGGTAAGCTGGAGGAGAGCTCCGCATCCTTGCTGGTCCGGGTCTGCCTCCGGCTCTCATGAATCTGTCGCTTCAAAAGAAACTGAGGATCATGATAAGCTAAGGGATGTGAAAATCTTACTTTCCGGGTTACTCTGCGGATTTTCTGTCTTGGCAAAGGCTCGGAGTCGGATGAAATGATAGTTACCTCTTCATCCTTACTATGGCTTGTTCCTGTGTCCTCCTGCTGATAATCAGTGTCAATAAGATGGTTAAAAAATGAGCCAAGAGAGTCAAGGGCTACCTCCGACTCAGAAGAATCTTCTAGCCGAAGCAAGTCAGAGGCGGTGGCTTTTTTGCCCTTCTTCTTTGCATCTTCTTTCCTGGCGGCTCTCTTGGCCTTCCTGGCTTTCTTCGCAGCTTCATGGTCATATTTAACCTTCCAGAATTTGTCACCAGCCTGTGAAAATTAGCAATAGTATAAGTATAGATAATACATCAAAAAAATGAAGGTAATTTACTCAGATGGGCGGCTTACCGCTGGAGTCGGGTTAGCTTCGCAGAAGGGGCTTAAGCCCACCTTACCACAATCTGCTAGGCTCTCGTTCAAGAGCGACTTCGTCATATCGTTGATGACATCTTCAGGCAAATCATCAGGGCTGTGCCGCAGAGGATCATCTTTCTTGCCTGTGAAGGTGCACATCAGGCCGGGGTGGCGGCTCAATGGAATAACCCGCCAGGCAAGCCAAACCCGGACTAAATCAACGCCATTCAGCCCATTCCCCAGAAGAGCCTTGATCTTAGCCAGGGTGGGGGCAAGCGTCTTGCGTTCGGCGGTTGTTATCTTGTCAGGAAGTGGATGTTTGGACTCCAGACGCAGAGCACGAAAGCCGGGCAGAGGATTTTCATCAGCCGGAGAAGTGTCCTGACAATAGAACCATGTCTGATTCCAGTCTTTGGGATGACTCAGTGGATTGGCATAAGGAAAAATTACGTCTCTCCGACGTTGGATCGAGACACCACCAAGTTCCAAGCTTTGACCGTTGGCACACTCATTCTGGTGGTTCAAGTAAAATAACTCTCTGAAGAGTAGTATGTTGGGTTCTTCTCCAAGATATACTTCACTGAACACTTGAAAATTGCAAATGTTAGACACGGAATTGGGTCCGATGTCTTGAGGACAGAGGTCAAAGAAGTGCAAGACATCCCTGAAGAATTTTGAGCCGGGTGGTGAAAAGCCCTGGTTCATATGGTCAGTGAAGACGATGACCTCCCCCGCTTTGGGCTGGGGAATTTCCTCCGTCGGGTCAGGAGCATGATAGGACATCACTTCCATCTTCGGCAGGTAGCCGGTTTTAACAAAGTCATCTAGCATACTGTCTGTGACGATGGATTTGACCCAGTTGCAAGAAGTGGGTGCTTTCTGTAACACCCCAAAAATTTAACCATGTTTTGTTTATTAAAATTTTGCTAAGAAATTAAATTTTCATTTTTCTGGATTTATTTTTTATCTCACAATCTCTCTTTTCTTCTAAGTTGTGGAGTTTTCACCCCAACAATTCTTTTATCAGTGGGATTATTTATAATTATTTTTCCCTGAGCTTTATTTCTCTAAAATGGGTTTTCATAAGTTTTAGTGTCCCATTTGCACTGCAACCCTTTGATAAATTTATTTAAAAATCCCACCAAAATTTGGGGATGACATGTGATGTTCCTAGATCACTTTTGTGCAAAAATATCCTTTTAGTCATTTGGAGATTTTGAGCTTTACCCCTAGTTTTCAAATCTGGTCCAATTGCACTTTTGCACTGCAACCTATTTAAACATTCTTTTAAAACTTCCACCAAAATTAGGGGAGGTCAGTAGGAGTATATTCATCTTTGTGCAAAAACCCACTAATGTCCTTTGAAAAATTTGAGCAAATCATCCTCTTTTGCTCTCTGGTCCAGTTTGACACTTTCTACTGCAACCCCATTTTATTTTGCGCTGTTGCCCATGATTATTTTTCCTGCTTATAGTCCTCCCTACAAAACCCTTAAGTCCAGGAGAGTGGACCCATTGGAGTAATTTTGGTCCATGGAATGATAGCTTTTAGTTTCTACCCAAAATTGGTTTTCTCAAAAACTTGCACTAACTAGTTTCTAGTTTTGCCAAACTAACCCACTACTAGGAAAAGGGCTATAGATGGAATGGCCACTAATGGCGCACCAGACATGTGGTGCGCCATTGCTATGTAGCAGTGGCGCACCATGTGCTGGTGCGCCATTAGTGTGAAATACACTAATGGCGCACCAGACACACGGTGCGCCATTAGTAACAATTTTTTTATTTTGCCAGACATACTAATGGCGCACCAGGGCACAGTGCGCCATTACTAGTTGTAACTAGTAATGGCACACCAGCAACATAGTGCGCCACTACAATATTTTTTTTATTTTTTACTTTTTTGCAAAACTACTAATGGCGCACCTGGAGCAGTGCGCCATTACTAGTTTAAGCTAGTAATGGCGCATTGCTCCCTGGTGCGCCATTAGTGTTTTTTTTGCAAAACTACTAATGGCGCACCACCAGCAGGTGCGCCATTAGTAACCAGGGTTACTAATGGCACATTATGTGGTGGTGCGCCATTAGTAACCAGGGTTACTAATGGCGCATTATGTGGTGGTGCGCCATTAGTAACCTGGGACGAGCTAGATATTTTGGACAGCCACACCTACCCACTCACTTTCCCCACTTCATTCTCTCCTCCCTCCTCCAAGCTTGTCTCGGCTGCCTCCTCCTCCTCACCTCATTTGCACCATAAATTCATCCAAATTACGTGGTTAAACCCCCTTTTTTTATAGGTAAGTAAGGGGGAAGCTATCTTTATGTTGTTCTCCCTCCAACAACGTGCACATGCACTTTTTATGTCCTAGCTAGATCTATGTATGTTTGTGGTGTTGCATATGTTTGTGGTGTTGCATATATGTTTGTGTTTGCAGGTACCGGTATTTGAAATGCGATAGTTGCCAATATTTTGCCGGAGTATTGATTCATTTCCGTTTCGGCGAGAATTTTGGCACTATGCATTCTTTTTGGTCCTATTTTTAGGGAAAGTCATGCCAAATTTTTTCTTGGTTCTAAAATATCGTTTTGCTCTACCCCGCAGGCGACCATGGTCCGCACGATGACCGAAGGCATCGTGAGTAGGTTTTTGAGCTCCGTGAAGGCCGAGATGCTTGAAAAGAACGAGACGGAGATAAGATGTCCGTGTCGAAGATGCAAGCTGAAGAGCCTTATTGCGGACCCGGATTCCGGGCAGGTGCGGGACCACCTGCTCTTGCGTGGTTTCATGGATGGCTATCGGTGGCAAGGTGATGAAGATGACTATGAAGTCGTCAATTGGGGTCGGGCAAGAAATGAGGATGGGCAGCAAGACAACCACCGTGGCTCGGGCGGGCGAGAAGACGAAGAATCTCCAGGACATGATCACGACGGTGATGCTGTACACAGTCATCAGTTAGAAGATGCCGGACATAATGATGAGGAAGATGCGGGAGCAGACGAAGGGCATGATCATGAAGATGAAGATGCCGGCGGAGTAGACGATGATGGACCATCGATGGGCTGGGTGCAGGACCCTCATATTCAAAAGCTGCTTCTCAAGCAGACGGATAACGCAAGAGCTGCCGCCCAAGAGAAAGCCAAGCTGGATCAACTGGAGATAGACGCAGTTACTCCATTGTATGAAGGATGCAGGCCCGAGGATACCCGCCTGAAAGTAACGCTCATGGCTCTGGAGATGAAGGTAAAGCACAAAATGACCGACGCATGCTTCGATGAGAACATGTCATTCTGGCACGAATGTCTTCCCAAGGGGAACAAGTGCCCGACCAGTTTCGAGGAGGAGAAGAAAATCGTGTGTCCTCTGGATTTACCGCACGTGAAATACCATGTGTGCATGAACAATTGCATCATTTATCGGGACGAGCACGCGGAGGTCTTCGCTCAAGTCAAGACATACCAAGTACCCATCACAAACTCATCTCCCTTGCATTACATTATTTGTCATTTGCCTCTCGTTTTCCTCTCCCCCACTTCACCCTTGCCGTTTTATTCGCCCTTTTTCCGTTCATCTTAGTTTGCCTTGATGTCTTACTTGGCTCGTTTGCTCGTTTGGTTGGAATAGTTGTTTATTTATTGCTAAACAGAGAACCTAAGATCTATGGATCCTCATCTGCTTGCTAATCTTTTTAAGAGATCCAATTATGATGAACCAATTGCTAGTGAGTTTTGTGCACTAGATTATCTTTATGAAGCTTTGCTCGAAATTCCTGAATCTGAAAATTATGATGAAGAAATTTATAAAGAGATTCACGATAACTCCTTGAATAAAAAGCATGATTGCAATGATTTTACTATAAATTCTCTTGATGTCAATTGTGCTAATAATATGCAAAACCCTAAGCTTGGGGATGCTAGTTTTGCTATGTCTACTACTTGTTGCAATGATCATGATTGGGGTGATTCTTCTTATAATCTTGAAAATTTATTTAAGCCCCATGATGAATATGAGATTGATAATAGTGTTTGAAATAATATTGATAGTGGGTTTGGAGGAGTGTCAACTTTAGATCCCACATATTTGGTGTATGTTCAATCTTACGGTATTTTTGATAAAAGTGGGTTTGGAGAGGTCATGACATTAGTTAATGTTAATCCCACTATTTTGGAAGAGTGTCAACTTTGCATGCATGTGGATCGTGTTGAGAATATGTTATGTGATAGCGATTTTTTTGAATTTGCTTACGATCCTACATGTAATTATTATGAGAGAGGAAAATATGGTTGTAGAAATTTTCATGTTACTAAATTACCTCTCTTCATGTTGAGATTGCTATCGTCTTCTTCCTTGCATATGATAGTTTTTGCTTGCCTTGATAATTTGTTTGCTTATAAAAAACCTATGCATAGGAAGTATGTTAGACTTAAGTGTGTTTGTCACATTTTTTATGATGCTCTCTTTATGCTTCAATTCTTGTCTTTCATGTGAGCATCATTGAAATCTCAATGCCTAGCTAAAAAGGCTTTAAAGAAAAGCTCTTGTTGGGAGACAACCCAATATTTTTTGCTTGCTGTTATTCATTAAATAATTCATCTAGCTTCTGTTTAGATGTGGTTTTATGTTTTAATTAGTGTTTGTGCCAAGTAGAACCTATAGGATAACCTACGGTGATAGTTAATTTGATTCTGCTAAAAAACTGAAACTTTTGCGCGCACGAGAATAACTTTAATAAATCACAGAAACGTGATTTTGCCTTGATTATTTTTGCAGTAGATCAATAGACAAATTTCCCAGGACTTCCTATTTTGGTAGGATTTTTAGAGTTCCAGAAGTATTCGAAAGTTACAGATTGCTACAGACTGTTCTGTTTTTGACAGATTCTGTTTTTCGTGTGTTGTTTGCTTATTTTGATGCATCTATGGCTAGTATCGGGGGGTATGAACCATAGAGAAGTTGGAATACAGTAGGTTTAACACCAATATAAATAAAGAATGAGTTCATTACAGTATCTTATGTGGTGGTTTTTCTTTTTTGCACTAACGGAGCTTATGAGATTTCCTGTTGAGTTTTGTGTTGTGAAGTTTTCAAGTTTTGGGTAAAGATTTGATGGACTATGGAATAAGGAGTGGCAAGATGCTAAGCTTGGGGATGCCCATGGCACCCCAAGATATTCAAGGACAACCAAAATCCTAAGCTTGGGGATGCCCCGGAAGGCATCCCCTCTTTCGTCCTCGTCTATCGGTAACTTTACTTGGAGCTATATTTTTATTCACCACATGATATGTGTTTCGCTTGGAGCGTCTTGTATGATATGAGTCTTTGCTTTTTAGTTTACCACAATCATCCTTGCTGTACACACCCTCCGGGAGAGACACACATGATTTGGAATTTATTAGAATACTCTATGTGCTTCACTTATATCTTTTGAGCTAGATAGTTTTGCTCTATGTGCTTCACTTATACTTTTTAGAGCATAGCGGCGGCTTGATTTTGTAGAAATTGTTGATCTCTCATGCTTCACTTATATTATTTTGAGAGTCTTTTAGAACAGCATGGTATTTGCTATGGTTATAAAATTGGTCCTAGAATGATGGGCATCCAAGTTGGGTATAATAAAAACTATCATAGGAAGTGCATTAAACACCATGATATATTTGATGCTTGATAATTGTTTTGAGATATAAAGGTGGTAATGTTAGGAGAGAATTCCTTATTTGGCCCTTTCTTAAAATTTGGTTCCCTTTTTGGCCTAATTTTATTTTTCTTCCCTATTTGACACTCAAACTACATTTTATGTCTAATGTGACACTTCCATCCACTTTTCCATCCAAAGGTGTTAACTGGCATGTGCAAAGACAATTTTGCCCTTGATGGTATTAGGTCACCAAAAAAGGGTTGAGAAGGGTGCTTCGGTGGATGGCAGCATTTCATCATATTATTATTATTAACCATATAAATACTTTTTGTTGGAATTAACCACGATAAAAAAACTGCCCAGGGCTCGTATTTGTCAGGGCCGGCCCTGGGGCATGGCGAGGAGTGCGGCCGCCTAGGGTCCAGCCCGAGCAGTGGTGCAGCCACCACACAACATTGAGGTGTTGACAGGAGCGCCGGTGCGGCGAATGCCACAACGTTAGGCATGGTAGTCAGGGCCGTGCCGAGGCAACGGCGCATGGCCGGTGATGGAGTTCAGAAGTTTGCACAAGGGCCTCTAAATGGCCAGGGCCGGCCCTGGTATTTGTCCTCGCCCAAGCTAGTACCGGCAAGTTGATCGCTAGCCTAGGTTCCAGATGAAATCGAGCCACCTACGTGCCTGCTTGCTTCGTGTTGTATACGTGCATATTCATCACGAGAAAATCAATCCAGCTGCCTGTCTACTCACTCGCTGTGTACTAGCGTGTTTACCGTTGATCTGCCGAAAAGCAATCGGCTGCAGTAGCTCGTACGTGCGTCTCGCCTAAAAGTACACGGTGATCACAGTGTCAAGGTTTTCGCAAAAAAAGAAAAAAAAGATCACAATGTCAAGGTCAGGCCTGTGCCAACACTTTTTTATTTACTTATTCAAACAGGACAAAATATATCACATTATCTTGGTGTTTGCATGTAAATAATCTGTTCACATACTACACTAGGGATAAACCAGTCTTTTCAGGTCAGACTTAACACCGTTACTAGGCAAAATTAACGGAAGTGTCACATAGGGAACAAAATAATTAGGGTGTCATAAAGGGGAGAAAACAAAATTTTGGGCCAAAAAGGGAACCAAACTTAAAAAAGGGCCAAATAAGGAATTCTCTCAATGTTAGAGTCATACTAGTTGGGTAATTATGAAATTGAGAAATACTTGTGTTGAAGTTGGCAAGTCCCGTAGCATGCACGTATGGTAAAAGTTGTGTGACAAATTTGTTGCACGGGGTTCTCTTTTAATTGTCTTCCTTATGTGTGGAGGTCGAGATCGCGCGATGGTTAACTCCTACCAACCCTTCCCCTAGGAGCATGCCTAGTAGTACTTTGCTTCGAGGGCAAGTAGACTTTTGCAATAAGTATATGAGTTCTTTATGACTAATGTGAGTCCATGGATTATACGCACTCTCACCCTTCCACAATTACTAGCCTTTATTATGCCGCGCAACTTTCGCTGGTATCATGCATCCATTATTTACCTTCCTCAAAAAAGCAACCATACCTACCTATTATGGCATTTCTATAGCCATTCCGAGATATATTGCCATGCAACTTTTCACCGTTTTGTTTATTATGACACGCCCCATCATTGTCATATTGCTCTTTGCATGATAATGTAGTTGACATCGTATTTGTGGCAAGGCCACCTCCATAATTTTTTATACATGTCACTCTTGGTTCATTGCATATCCCGGTACACCGCCGGAGGCATTCACATAGAGTCATATTTTGTTCTAAGTATTGAGTTGTAATTCTTGAGTTGTAAATCAATAAAAGTGTGATGATCTTCATTATTAGAGCATTGTCCCAAGTGAGGAAAGGATGATGAAGACTATGATTCCCCCACAAGTCGGGATGAGACTTCGGACTTTATAAAAATAAAGAGGCCATAGAAGCCCATATAAAAAAAGAGGCCAAAGAAGCCCACCAAATAAAAAAAGGGAAAAAAAGAAAAGAAAAAAATGAGAGAAAAGAGAGAAGGGACAATGCTACTATCTTTTTTACACACTTGTGCTTGAAAGTAGCACCATGATCTTCATGATAGAGAGTCTCCTATGTTGTCACTTTCATATACTAGTGGGAATTTTTCATTATAGAACTTGACTTGTATATTCCAATGATGGGCTTCCTCAAAATGCCCTAGGTCTTCGTGAGCAAGCAA